>NC_056739.1:1912123998-1912423998 GCF_019279795.1 Protopterus annectens
TGGTGCATTTTACTTCGCGATTTTTTTCTTTCTCGGTTTTGGGGTTTCAGCATTTTGCAGATTTGACTTTATAGTTTCAGAATACTGAAATTTGATATTTCAGTATTTTGAGATTATAAAGTGAATCCACATATATATATATATATATATATATATATATGGATTTAGAAGAAGAGGATTAAGTAATAAGTTTCAGTAAGCATAGGAAGAGAGAAAGAGATAAATAAAAGTGGAGTGCTGGGGAGTCATTTCTAGCATGAAAAATAGTAAAGAGCAAGTGACAGACTAGCACATTTGGCTTTTGTATATGTAGTATAGGACTCCAAAGGCATGTGGAGTGGTGGGCAATGAAAATGTCCAAAGTGTCAGGTATACAGAGAGAAACATGTAGATATTTTATCAGTGACAATGCAAAGCTGTACATAAAGAATGACAAACAATAAATGCATTATGGAACAAAGTGTGAAATATGTAAAGGAAAGATGGATGCTATGTTACATTGTGACTGGTGAAAGCCAGGGGCATGGAAGGGAGATGACAGAAGGTAAATATTCATGGCATGATAGTTGAAAAGGGAACTGCTAAGGGTTGCAAGTTGGAGAGATTGATCATATGATAATAAGATAGGAGACTGGATAATGCAAGTAATGGGAGTCTGGTTAAAACTATAAAAGTGAAGTGGGATTCAGTATCAAGAAGCAGACAGAAGAGAGAGAAGAGGAGATAAAAGAAGGAAAGGTGTGATAGGTTCATAGGGTTCATAGGTTCATACTAGGCTATCTGCCCTAGGGCATTTATAAGCCTAGCCAGAGTGTGTTTGGCTTTCGCCACCCATTTTAAATTAATTTTGCTATGCCCTTTTTCGAGATTAGTATACTGTGCCTCTGTCTAACAGTGACACAGAAGTGATACCTGGGGTAAACCTATGATCCCCCATCCACTCATCAAGATTCCTCTTGAAGAAAGTCAGTGAGGGACTCTGCCTAACCTGGACTGGGATTTTATTCCAGAGTGAAGGGAGCCTCTGGGTTATGAATCTGTCCCTCCAGCATGTCCTATTTATTTTAGTGCTGAGGTTCTAGTCTCTCGAGCGTGTAGGTCGATGGGATTTGGATTTTCTGAGGTGCAGCATGTCCATTAATTCCGGGTTGGACATGGCTTTATATGTCAGGCACAGATCGCCTCTGAGCAGGTGGTATGCCACTGAGTAGAGCTGGAGTTTCTTTAACCGGGCAGCATATGGCATCTGTTTGAGCCCTTTGATCCTCTTGGTGAGGTACTTTTGGGGTCTTTCCAGTTGCTGCAGGTGTCTGGTAAGGTACATCCCAAAAGGGGAGTTGTACTCAATTATGGGCCTGATGAGGCATGAGTAAAGAGGCACGATGACCTCCCCTGATCTAGATGTGAATCCCTTCATGATTAGGTGGGCTATATAAAATGTTTTTCTAACCACTTTGGTCACGTGGTTGTCAAATGAGAGATTGCTATCAACTTGGGTCCCCAGGTCCCTAATTACTTCTTCTGTACTTAATGGATTACCACCTATGTGGTAAATTGTGGGCACTTTTGTTAGAAAAATGTGTATTTGAATATATGTGAAATGCTAGTTTAAAAACAAAGTAGTATATAATGCATTTTATTCTATTAATCATATAACAGAAAGGATAAATTCATGTGTACATGCAAGTAGTTTTGAAACTGCAGTGTGGCTTGTAGCAAATTGACCTCGGACCCTAGCAGTTGCTAGCTTAGCAAGTTTTAATGTTTATGCTTTTCACAAGTGATTATCTGCTGGGTCAGGAAATTAAATATGTGAAATAATGAAATCTTCTGCTCTTTCCTGCTGGGATGATTTGGCCTTGTATATGTGTTACTAAGATAGCATGCAGCTGGTGGGAAAGTGTTACAGTGAACAAAGATGTGTATTAGAAGATTGAATCTGCTATTGTATTCGAACTGGTGTGAAACCTTGAAGAAGTAACTTTACAGAAAGACATTATGTCTGACCAGGTGGATAGCAAGGCCGTATTGTTACCAGAGGAAAACTTTTTTAAAATATACAGCATCAGCAGTTTTTATGAATAGAGGACTGTAAGCTAAAGTGATGTAGATGCCCTGTGACATACCACGTCAGTAAGGTGGGCACAGCTTGAATGCAAAGACTATGTAGAATTGTGTGCTTCCTGTTTCATGTTAGACAAAATTCTGTACTTGTACGTTTTTTGCCTCCTGGTGTACACTAGTAAACTTTTGAACCTGAACCTCCTGTGTATTGAATTCTTGATTTTATTTAACAGTTTGGTCCTTCTTAGCCAGAAATCCCTCGGACAGCTGCAGATCAGAGTCTACCGGTGGTCAAATACTGCGCAGGAGAAGTTACCGAAACGGTTCTTCTTGGGTGAAAAGACCTCCGACTGAATTGTCGTTTAAAGAGGCTGGCCACTTTCTGATCTGTGGCCGAAGAGCGGATCCTGGACGACTCAATACCGGAGGCTCAGGTAGGAAGATTTTGCCTTTTTTCTGTTTTAGATCAGGGACTAGGTTACAGTATATTGTTGTCAAGATTTGTTATGCAGATCACGGACAAAAGGAAGTACTGTATATTTGGTCATAGATCAGGGTAACAGAATAAGGTAGGCAGTTATTCTAGATAAACTGTGAGAAGGAACTGAACTTCTGATATCATGTGATAAGAAGGGTTACGTAACATTTTCTTTTACCATGGGAAATCAGTGCACTTAAACATCATGAGATCCGCCCCTAACCGAAGACGCAAAATACATGCAATTACAACGTTCCGATAACGTTAGGTATTATACGAAATGGGTTAACAAATATGAATTTGATGGTAAACTAGATAAAACTTCACTAGTTAAACTCCTTAAGCAACTTAAATCCGATGCGGGAGGTCAGGCAAAAAAGCGACGCCAATTAGGCATTCCTCAGGCACACAGGTGGATTGAGGAAGCAAATCGTAGAGAACAGAAGATTAAAAATTCGAAAACATTAATTTTAGACAAAGAAGATAATAACTTAGTAATAGCAACAGCTCCTCCACCTCCCTTGCCCCCTCCTTTATCCTTTTCAGGATATGAAGCGAGTGGACAGGCTGGTCCTCCTCCGCGTTATCCTGAAGTCTCAGCAAGACCACAACCGTTTGTTAGAGATCCTATTGAAACTAGGTCCCGGACACGTAAAATACATAGGGACGCAGAATCATATCAAATAGAGAGAAACCTACAGGATGAGAGTGAGGAAGAAATATGCCCACTTATAAAGGTTCCAAATCCTCAGGCAGGACAGGAAGGGCAGGACCCAACACTCTTAGTATATAGACCATGGTCACCAGAGGATATCCGGAAAGCTACTGAGGGAATTCCCCATCCAAAAGTTAATTTTACGAAATTTTTAGAAGATTTACAAGGCATGAGGTTGAGTTACCACTTGAATGGGGAAGAAGTGGAAAAAGTAGTGAGACAAATTATAGGTCCAGATTGGCACATGATTTGTGGCACCTGGAATCCTCATAATGCAGAGCTTAAACCACTCCCACATAGTGACGCAGAATTAGACAACAGAGTGAAAGGTCTTACAGACTGAATCTCTGTGAAATGAAAACCTAGAGCAGACTCGACTTGCATTAATCAATGCATACAACAGGAAAATGAGACAATAGATGGATACTATGCTAGATTATTGGAATGTTTTAATAATCATAGCGGTATGACGGTTCCTGAAAACCAAACTAATGATTCCCCGTATGAACAACAATTAAAGAATGCATTTCTAAAAGGTTGCATTGCACCTATTAGTAGCTTCATTACGAAGCATATGATAGACCATCGAACAGGTAGGCTACAAGCCTTACTTGAATACACTAGACATGCTGAAAGACATTTCAATAGCAAAAAGAAAAAGAAGGCGCAAGTCTTCACTGCTGAAGACGGAGCTGAAGTATTTGTGTTACAGTCAGGTAAAAAGGGCAAGAAGAATGCCCAGGGAAATAAACAGTCTGACAAATGATCAGAAGATTTTGAAGAGAGGAAAAAGCGGTGAATGCTTCAAGTGCGGGAAAAAGGGACATCTAGCAAGAGATTGTAAGCAGAACAAAAAGGTAATTTCAGAAGATAAGGGAGATGAGGACTGACTATATGATAGTGAAGATACATCATGCGAAAGTCAGAAATCATCAGGAAAAGTTAATAAACAGAAAACAAATGTAAATGTGATAGAAAGAATAGAGGAAGTGCAAGTAGATATGGAGGATGAAGAAAGTGAAATTTTGGACTTAGCATTATTGAGCTTAGAGCTCTACTTAGCAGATACGAAACCAGAAGTTACACTTCTGGTGGAGGGAAGGGAAGTCAAATTCCTGTGTGACTCAGGAGCGTCACGGACCCTGATACACCCCTCCAAGTTACCAGAACATTCCGAATCACCTGATTATATACTGGTAAAAGCTGCGAACGGACAACTATACAGGGAACCACTTTACCATGATATAGCAATAACTGACCCTGTTTCAGGTATGACCCAGAGAAGTAAAATTGTTGTTTCTGCAAAGTGTCCAGTGAACCTATTGGGCAGGGACCTTATGCAGATATTTGGCATAGCAGTAGTTCCAACTGTACAAGGTATGGAGGCGCAGAGACAAATGGATACCTTTGTAGTGAGATTGGAGGGTGAAACTTTTTACTGGTACAGCCAGGACCTAGTCACGACTGGTCCAGGGGCAGTAACCGAGGAACTGATGAACGTAGCCATCAGTAAAGCCCCCTCCCTTGACACTGATCGACAGCATTTGTTACACTGTACTCTATACTACTGTACTACACCAGGACCTGATAGAGAGTATGAGCAAGAATTGTTCAGAAATCGTGCAACTAGATTAGTATTGCGTACTTTGTACTGGGATACTGAGGGGAACAGTGTAGTTAGCTGTTCATTACCTCAAGAATTCCTTGCACTGTACAGATCAAATCGATTGCCACATGTCAGCTTGACAAAGAATAAAAATGTAAAATGGGCAGACTTAGGAGAAAAGGTGACAAGATGGGAGAAACAGACTGACTTGGAACTGTCAGAACAAGGGATACAGAGACAAAAACTGAATTGGTTGACACAGACACATCCAGCTGTTCACTTGCAATCTAGCAAGGACAGCTGATTAGCATTTTTATTAGAAGAAGAAGAAAAAGCCTTATGTGAAATTCCAACGACTCTTTGGTCAACAGGCAAGTCAGATGTAGGACTTATTCGAACAGCAGGACCAGTTACAATTACCCCGAAGTCAGCATTTAGACCACAGAAAAGACAATACCCTTTGAGAAAGGATGCAGAAATAGGAATCACGCCTATAATAGCAGCTTTACTCAAAGAAGGAGTACTGGTAGAATCTCCTGATTCACCATGTAATACACCCCTATTTCCTGTTAAAAAAGCAAATGGGGAATGGCGGATGGTTCAAGATTTACAAGCTGTGAATAATGCAGTAATACCTAGAGCACCTACGGTGCCAGACCCACATACTTTGTTAAACGATTTAAAACTGCAACAGAAGTATTTTTCTGTGGTAGATATCAGCAAAGCTTTCTTCTCTATACCTATACATCCTGATAGTCAATATTGGTTTGCATTTACATTTCAGGGGAAAAGGTATACCTGTACTCGACTACTGCAGGGATATTGCGAGAGCCCATCAATATTTGCACAAGAAATGGCTAGCAACCTGGCAGGGTTTAACCCACCGGGAGGTAGTCAGATTCTACTTTACGGGGATGACATCTTGCTAGCAGCCCCCACCCAGCAACAATACAGGGAGGATACTGTAGCATTATTGAAGTTTTTAGCTGCACAAGGGCATAAAGTAAACAAAAATAAGTTACAACTTTGGAAAAAGCAAGTTAGATACCTAGGATATGTGATATCCAATGAAGGTAGAATATTAGACGAGGAAAGAAAAACAGCGATTTTGCAAGCACCCAAACCAGCAACCAAGAAGGAAATGATGTCCTTCTTGGGTACAACTAATTTTTGTCGGAGTTGGATACCAAATTATGCTTTGGAATCTGCTCCACTGACTGACTTGATATATAAGACGCCAATGGCAGCACAAGATTTGTTACAATGGACAACCGAAGCAGAAATGGCTTTCTGCAGGTTGAAGCAGTTGATAGCTTCTTCATTAGTTTTAGGACTCCCAAATTATCACAAACGGTTCTTTCAGACCGTAGATTGCAAGCAAGGATATATGACGTCAGTGCTGACGCAACAACATGGGGATAAGCAACGCCCCATAGCCTATTATTCATCGCAGTTAGACCCAGTGGCGCGATCTTTGCCTCACTGTGTACAGGCAGTAGTTGCAGCTGCAATGGCAGTACAGGCTTCGGCCTCAGTGGTGTTATTCCACCCTCTCATATTGAGAGTGCCTCATGCAGTTGCAATAATTTTACTGCAAGAAAAAGTAGCATATCTCTCTCTTGCTAGACATCTTTCATGTATGACTATACTGCTGAGCCAACCTCATATGACAATTGAACGATGTACGACATTAAATCCATCAACATTACTTCCAACTCCTGCGGATGGCACACCACACAGCTGCCTGCAGGAAATTGAACAGTTAGCCTTGCCTAGACAAGATCTCACAGATATGCCCTTGGATGATGCCGAGGTGACATATTACATGGACGGCTCATGCAGAAGGGGCCCTACAGGAAAGAATCTAGTAGGGTATGCAGTAGTTACAGACACTGAAATTCTAGAAGCCCAATCCTTACCACATAACTTATCTGCACAAGCAGCAGAATTGATAGCTTTGATGCGGGCATGTACTTTAGCAAAAGACAAGTGTGTAAACATATATACTGTTAGTCAGTATGCTTTTTCTACAGTACATGTATTTGCGTAGCAATGGAAAAATAGAGGAATGATAACATCTAGTGGAAAACCTATTAATCATGTGCAATTTATTTTGGAATTATTAGAATCTATTCAGTTACCTACCAAAGTAGCTATTTGTAAATGTGTAGCTCATACAAAACAACAGGATAAGATTTCGAAAGGCAATGCACGAGCTGATGCAGCTGCAAAGCAAGCAGCCTCAGACTCAGAAACTTTACTTTTGAATGAGGAATTACAACCCTCTGAGATTTTAGATTTAGACATGTTAAAAACAATGCAGATGCTTACTACAAAAGCAGAAAAACAAAAATGGGAAAAACGAGGTGCAATTCTTGAAAATGGACTGTACATTTCCAAAGAGAAAACCGATATCGCCGTCTAATTTATTTAGATATGCAGCTTTGTTGAGCCATGGGCAGTGCCATGTCTCAACAGGGGGGATGGTACAGTTAGTAAACCGAATATTCCAAACATATGGATTCACAAACTATACAAAAAATTTTGTGCAGCTTGTCATACTTGTAACAAGCACCATGCACAAGGGGCATTTAAAACCAAGCAAGGAAGTTTTCCTATACCACCATATCCGTTCCATACTATTTGTATGGATTTCATAGAATTGAGTAAGTGTGAAGGGAAGAAATACTGTTTAGTTATTGTAGATATGTTTTCTAAATGGGTAGAAGCTTTTCCAACCAAAAATCCGGATGCAGCAACAGTGGTGAAAGCCCTGATAAAAGAAGTAATCCCTAGATTTGGCATTCCGGAAAGGATTTATAGTGACAACGGCACACATTTTGTGAACCAGACAATCCAGCAACTTGGGAGATTTTTTGGTATCTCCTTAAAGAACCATTGCGCCTACCACCCACAGTCAGCAGGACTGGTGGAAAGGTACAATGGTACCCTTAAGAATAAACTTAGGAAGTTAGTTGAGGAAACCCAAAAGAATTGGATACACTGTCTGCCTTTAGCACTGCTGAGTATGAGAACGGTTCCAAATGTGAAGGGTTTGACTCCCTTTGAAATGATTTTTGGGAGGGCATATTATGTGCCTCAGTGGAAAGCTCTCATGCCCACAGAACAAGAGGCTGACAGTTCATTAGCTAGTTATATGAGGAAACTGTTAACAAATAAATCTGTTTTGCAGTTTAACTCTTTTTCAGATAAGGAACAGACCAGACCGGTAGAACCAGTTTTGTCCGCCGGGACGTGGGTTTGGCTGAAAGTGACGAAAAGGAAGAATTGCGCGAGTCCAAAGTGGGAAGGACCGTACCAGGTACTATTGGCAATGCCTACTGCAGTCAGAGTGGCTGAGAGGATGTCCTGGTTTCATATGACACACTGCAAACCAGTAAAGAACTTTCAACTTGATAAAAACTTTGTGACTGATATACAACAGGACCAAGATGGCCAAAAACAAAGCGAATAGAAATTTAGATCAACCCCAGAGATGTTGCATAATTATTTTGTTGGGTATACATTTATTGACTGTAATTGTGACAATTTTCCTCTTGTTGTGGTTTATCCTGCACACAACCATGCAAGTGAAAGTGGGAAGGCGTGACGAAACATCTATAGACTGGCATCCAAATTTTAACACATACCAAGCCATGAAGCGTGTATATGCAGAGACTATGAACATTTCAAATTGCTGGGTTTGTACAGCTATACCAACAGCATATGGAGGACTGATAATGTCCGCTGTCCCTTTGGGGATAAACGAGACTTGGGAGAATTTACTCTTTGATACAGGAACTGTGAGATCACAGGACAAAATAGCTTTATTTTTACCTGTCACGCAAAAAGGAATTGTATGTTTTTACAAAAATTATACTCTCTAGGTGGGCTGAAGCAATTGTAATATAACCATATCTTACCGGTGTTATATTAAGAATGGTAATGGCAATATTCTTTGCAATAGTAATTATGACTCATATTTGAACTCACTGAAAACAATCATGAATGGCATTCGCAAGAATCCTGTTTTGTTTAAACAATTGTCAGTTATAGATCAGAAAATGTTTCATGCAGGGTTAATGCGTATTAGTACTAAAGTAGAAAACTGTTATTTTATTTGTGGGGAAAAAAGCATATAAATGGTTACCTGACAATTGGTCCGGCAGTTGTTTTTTGGGTTATCTGGTTCCGGCAATAAGACATACTGCAGAATTACCTTTGGGTAAGATACGAAACGTGAGAGAAGCAGCCCAAAAACCTGAAGGTCCAGTTGAAAAACCTGTAAATCCAGTTGGAAGGATCGAAGCTGGCTGGAAAGACCATAATAACGTGAAAGACAAAAGTAAATTGACTCATATGGACTTGAGTGACAGTGTTATATCTTGGGCAGGAATATTCCCAGCATATGGAGCAGTCAAATCGATCTGGGAGCTGAGGAAGTTGTTGAAATTTCTCGAAGTAATGAGTAATGCAACTTTTTCTGCCCTAGAACTGGTGACTGATGAACAGAATGCAATGAGAACTGTTGTGCTACAAAATCGAATGGCTCTTGACTTCACCCTAGCGGCGAGAGGTGGTACGTGCACGTTTATCAAAGAAGAATGCTGTGCGTACATACCAGACAATAGGCATGAAATTAACAACCACCTAGAGGTAATTCAGCAAGTATCAGCCATGACTGAACCAGGCCCAAACCCACTGATGGACTTTTTTCAGAATCTATTTGGGGGGTGGGGTTCCATCCTAATGAATATTCTGATTGCCATTTGTGTGGGTATACTCCTAATAGGAGCATGTGTTTGCTGTGGAATTCCCTGCATGAAAAGACTAATCAAAGGTTTTATTGATGTATCTGTTACAGAAACCTTGTATCAAGATGTTGAGATTGAAAAATTGATCTCAGATGACATTTTTTCTGAAGCATAGATTGAATGACTCACCCAGCTGAAAATCCTTAGTGGAAGAGGTTGGGAGATAAAATAACACTATGCATACTTCAAAATAGAATAAAAAGTATTAATAGGAGGGAAAATGTTAGAAAAATGTGTATTTGAATATATGTGAAATGCTAGTTTAAAAACAAAGTAGTATATAATGCATTTTATTCTATTAATCATATAGCAGAAAGGATAAATTCATGTGTACATGCAAGTAGTTTTGAAACTGCAGTGTGGCTTGTATCAAATTGGCCTCTGACCCTGGCAGTTGCTAGTTTAGCAAGTTTTAATGTTTATGCTTTTCACAAGTGATTATCTGCTGGGTCAGGAAATTAAATATGTGAAATCATGAAATCTTCTGCTCTTTCCTGCTGGGATGATTTGGCCTTGTATATGTGTTACTAAGATAGCATGCAGCTGGTGGGAAAGTGTTACAGTGAACAAAGATCTGTATTAGAAGATTGAATCTGCTATTGTATTCGAACTGGTGTGAAACCTTGAAGAAGTAACTTTACAGAAATACATTCTGACCAGGTGGATAGCAAGGCCGTATTGTTACCAGAGGACAACTTTTTTAAAATATACAGCATCAGCAGTTTTTATGAATAGAGGACTGTAAGCTAAAGTGATGTAGATGCCCTGTGACATACCATGTCAGTAAGGTGGGCACAGCTTGAATGCAAAGACTATACAGAATTGTGTGCTTCCTGTTTCATGTTAGACAAAATTCTGTACTTGTACATTTTTTGCCTCCTGGTGTACACTAGTAAACTTTTGAACCTGAACCTCCTGTGTATTGAATTCTTGATTTTATTTAACAACTTTGTTTTTGCCAAAGGGGATGACTATACACTTTTTGGCGTTAAGCTTGAGGCCATGGCTCTGGCAACAGTTGTCTGTTTCTATGAGGCCCTTTTGGAGGATGCTTGTGTCGGCTGGAGAGTCGATTAGAGCGCCCAGTTTGCAGTCATCTGCAAACTTGGTCAGCCACAGTCCTTCCATGTTGGCCTGTACCTCCGAGAAATATATACCGAACAGGAGAGGTCCCAGGACTGAGCCTTGTGGGACGCCACTTGTAACTGGTTTGGAGTCTGACATGGCTCCAGCAATTCTAACCATGTGGGTTCTATCCTTGAGCCAGTTTGCAACCTATCTAGTGACATAGGGGTTTATATTTAAGCTGGTGAGCTTATCTATAATGCCCGAGTGGGGTATTGTATCGAAGGCTTTTGTGAGGTCCAGGTAGGCTGTGTGGACCACCTTCCCCTCGTCAATGGCCTTGGTGACTGTTTCAAAGAAATCAACCAGGTTTAAGAGGCAGGATCTGCCCTTAACAAAGCCGAACTGGGTAGGATCCAGTGTCTGTAGGTCCCCAATATCTTTTTTTATGAGGTCCATGATGATCCTTTCAATAGCTTTGCAGACCAAGCTAGTCAGGCTTATGGGGCGATAGTTTCCAGGATCCGTTGAGGCACCACCTTTGTGGAGAGGGACCACTGTTGCTGTACGCCACTCTTTGGGTACATATCCTGTGGTAAGGCTGAGATTGAACAGTAGTTTTATGTTTGGGTGTAGCTCTTCTTGGAGTTCATGTAGGACGCAGCCCGGGACACTGTCTAGTCCCATTGATGTTGTGTTTTTTGCTTTGGAGAGGGCGGCTCTTACCTGAGCATCTCAGATGTCAGGGGGGCAGCACTCTGCTGGGATAGATATTTGCCCTTTTGGTGGGGATGGGGGGAGAAGTTTGCCCTGAACCTGTCAGCTAGGATGTTGGCAATGTCTGTAGGTTCTGTGTATTTTTTGTCATTTTGGACTAATTCTGAGCATATCTGGGAATTTCCACCCAGGTTCCTAACATAACTAAAGAAAGCCTTGTGATTATCCTTAGTGTCCTGTGCAATTTTTCTCTCGAAGCTGGCCTTAGACGATTTTATGAGTGCCCGTAGTTTTTTGGTAACACTGATCAGAGATGCCTTCCCTTTTTGGGATTTTGCTCTATCATGTAGTACCTTCCTCCTTCTATTGTATAGTTTGTTTATGGCTGGGGTCCACCAGACAGGACGTCTGCCTTTGGAGGATTGGGTCTTGGTTTTATTTGGGATTGCATGATCCATGCATTCCTGAAGGTGTTCATAGAATGCGTTTATAAAAGATTCTGCGGTCTGGGCCGTATTTTCCACAGGCCCGGGGGCTTTGAAGGATTCCACCTCGGTTTTGAGGAGTGTGAAATTTGCTTTAGAGAAGTTTTTCACTGTGGTTTTCTGGGCAGGGGGTGGGGTCAGGATGTGAATATCCAGTGAGATTAGTCTATGGTCTGATCTTACCAGTGAGGGATACACTTCTGGTCTGGAGCATAGAGTCCCCATGTTGGTGATGATTAGGTACAGTCTGTTTTCCCCTCTTGTGGGAGTGGTAACAAGTTGTTCCATAGCATTTGAGTTTATAAATTCTAGGAACCTTTGAGCTAGGGTGTTGGAGCTAGAGTAATGCTCCCAGTCTATGTTTGGGTAGTTGAAGTTGCCCAATATAATGGTGTTTGGAGAGACCTTCATATTTTCCAATGTTCTCAGGAAGGCCGAGTGTGGTTCCTGGGTTTGGGAGTGTGGTCTGTAGCAGGCTATAAACTGGAAGGCAGTTTTACCCACTGTTAATTGCACATAGATAGTCTCTGATGCTTCGTGCTGTGCCACCAACCTGGAGGTGTGGGTATCTTTGACGAATATTGATACTCCCCCTCCTTTTCTGGTTCAGTCCAAGTTTTGGGGCCGAAAAGCATGGTATGAGGTATAACCTGGTAGTGCTGGGGTGCTCTCGGGAGCCTTGAACCAGGTTTCTGTTACTGCACAGATATTGATGTTCTCCATGCTAAGGAGAGTTTTGAGTGCATGCATCTTGAGGTTTAGACTTCTGGCGTTGAGTAGCATTACTCTTAGTTTCTTATCCCTTGTGATACCTATGGTGGGTTTGTCTTTTGAGCCTTGCCTAAAAAAGGCACTATGGGGGGTAGCAAGAGCCCTTGCCAATATCCAAAAGCCCAGGGGTGACATGTGCAAGCCGTCCCTAGTGAAACATCGTGGCCTGTCGAGCATGTCATCCCAGGCTGACAGGCATTGGATCCCCTTTGAATGACACCAATACTTAAGCCAGTTGTTGAAATTGATCATCTTGTCTTCATATTGTGGCATCATTCTTGGTGAGGGTAAGATGCTACTCAAGGTCAGGGTCATACCAGCCTGGGCCACATGCTCAGAGAGCTCCTCTATGTCTCTTTTCATGTAGTCCGGGGAGGTACATCTCAGGTCATTTACACCAGCATGGACAATGACTGAGTCATATTTGTACTTGCCTTGGAGTGACCTGAGTGCTTGTGTTATGTGGCGGATCCTAGCGCCCGACAGGCAGCTCACCGTGACCTTCTCCTTGTTCAGCCTGGTGAGCGGGACGTCAGTGTGCCTGACGATAGAGTCACCTATTACAAGTGTATCAGGTGTGATGTTTAGCCTTAAGGGCTGTGACTGTTTGGCACACTGGCTTTGTGAGCTATGTGTTGCACGTGTTTTGTTTTGGGGTAGCGATTGCTTGGGTGTCTGCTTTGGAGATCTCTGCTGCTTAGGCAGATTTTTATTTAGAGCCTCCGAGTATGTTTTTGTGTGTTTATGTGTTTGGTTTGCTGTCGTGGTAGGTCTATGTGAGTCTGGAATTGTAGTGAGTGTGGTTTCCTTCTCCTCCTGACAAGTTTTGCCAGTACTGAGTTGAGAGAGCTTAGCCTCCAGTTTGGCTATATGGTTGCATCTCTCACATGTGTTGGAATTTGTTGGTTGGAGGAGAGGGTTGTCTGTGTACATGAGACAGTTGTAACATTGCCTCAAGATTCCCAGATTCACCAGCTGGACCGGAGAGGAGATTGACAACTGATGTTTGGACATGCTAGAATAGTATTGGGAATTCCTTTATAATTGAAAAAAAAATGGGCCAATGGGAAACAAGGTTCTCAAGGGGAGTTTGTGAGGGTGTAGTGCTTTTAATTTTTTAGTGCTGACTTATATAATTGCTTTAGTGAGAAAGTGCCAGGTAACTTAAATGCAATGTGTTACAGGTAACTTAAATGAAAAAATGACAAACAGTAACTTTCTTTCAAGTGAAACAAGGAAATAAGTACAGTAAGCAATGCAGATGTCACTAGGGATCCACAGAAGCGCTGAAAAGCCGTGTTTTAGGTGGAATTAGCATTTCAGGCAAATAACAAGCAAACAAGCATACAAACAAAGCTCGATTCAGCAGGCCTGGATCTAGTCTATGCTACAGCACACAAGGTGTACCAATTCCAGTAAGAAACAGTTCAAATATGCAGGCACTATAAGCCTTTAACCAGAAATTCAAAAGAGCGCAGGAGAAAGGGGAAGGTCGATGCATGATATTGAGATCAGTATATAATTTAATATTTGATATGTAAGATATAGGTAGGAATAAATAGGAAGGAAAATGTATTGTTTTTTTTTACTCTTTTTAAATTTTGGCAATTTTATAGCTGCAACCAATTCACCAACAACAGTAGAGCACAAACTTTTCTTTTGCATATTAATCAAATTATATTTAATTCATAAAATGAGTTTGAAGAGAATGTACATTCTAAAGGTTAAATCTATTTGCCAGACTTTTTACTCTTTATCAGCAATGTGGAATTAAATACAGCTAGAGTCTTTGTCTCTTTCAGTAACAATTACCTTCAGTAGCTACATCACCAGTTTCACTCTCTCTCTCTCCTTTTCTCACTCACTCTCCCTCTCTCCATCTGCCTTGTTTCCTATCTGGCCCTCTATTCTTTAGTAAGTTATACATCCTTCTGATTCCTCACATTTGTCATATTAGAGAGGCTTCCATTTGAATTAGTGGTTTGGGTCCAATATCCTCTGTAACACTTTAAATCATGGTGCCCTATAATATTTTAGAATTGGAGACTTCCTACCTTTCTGATTCTGTTGGCAATGAAATGTTCCACACCAACCAAAGTTTTTATTCTACACATGTAACAATAACATTTTAGCATGTTTTATTAGAAATAAATCCTGAGAAGTAATAAAACTAGTGTTGGTATAAACCACCAGCCATTCTGAATTGTCTCTGTCATACTCAGACGAATATTGTGCAATTTTGATATAAATCTTTTATTTTACTTAAAACATTCAGTATTGTTAAATACCATGACCCATCAACTGCCTCTCTTAACTTCAGCCCTAAGTAAACTGGATAATTAAAGTCAATTAGTTTCTATGAATATTACCCCTTTCTATCACTAAGTGAATGTTTGTGGTTTTAGTTTTTTGTGTTTATCCTTTAAGCAGAAATTTTACCATACTGACAAAGTTCTAAAAATATTATTTCCAAAACCCTTTCAGGATTTATAAGATTAAGGAACAAGCCATTCAGGTATAGACCCAACTTGTGAGTAAATGCCGACAGCTCATAACCATTTACTTATATGAGCTTTAACGTATTGTACTTGCCAAGTGTTCAAGATAAATAGAAAATAGAAGAGTGGAAATAGGACAGCCCTGTCTACTTGAGAGATAACATTCTGTACTATCTTCATTTGTGTCGAGGCATAATAACACAAATATTTTATTAAATGCACTCCCATCTAAGGAAAGCTCATCTTCCTTAGTACTTCAAATAAATGTTGTTAGCATTCCCTGGTAAATGTATTTTGAGTGATTAAATAGCAGTCAACAAACTTTGGTTTTGTTGGCAATGGCAACTTCTATTAATATATGTGTTTTCAGTAAGTAATCATGGGTGGGTTTACTCAGTGTAAAACGGTTCTGTTCCAGATCAATAAGTGATGGGAGGATATGAATTAATCTTTTGACAAGCAGCACAATAAATAGCTAATATGATAAAATTCTGCATATTTGTATAAAATATACAATGTTGGATATGTTGGAATACTATAATATGCACAAGTGTGATTTCAATAAAAAGTAATTTAGAGAAAAGAAAACTGTGGTCTTGTCTGCATATATTACATAATGTAGTCTTGACCCTTACAGAAACTTTGTACTCTCCTTACTTACTACATTAGTTTGAATATGTACCATCTTTTGTAGTTGTGACATCTGGCTATATCCCACCAGACTGCCACCAATTAAATGACATCCTGTACTATCCTGGGTCAGTAATTAAGGAGCTTCAGTCCTCACTACTGACTCCAATATGAGATTGTCAATTAAACAAAAGCAATATTTTACAATTTTTCCCTAGGACCACAAAAGGAACATGCTCTGTTTTTTTTCTGGTAATGGACTATATACCACTGTCCACCCAAATATATTTTTCTTATTACATACTTCAGAGCAAAATGTCCCAGTTTAAGACCTCTGATATACTCAGACACTTCTGAGAAAGCCTGACACAGATTTCCTGCAGTGTCTCTTTCCCAAAATAAATACAGAAATGCCAGCCACCAATCAGAGGGTCTTCATGCCCTTAAAAATGGGTGTCCAATTATGAAAATTAGTTATCAAAATAAATGATAGTTATGTTCAGAACAGCCAAGTTTGGGGTGACCTGCGGAGTATCAAACAGGTATAAGCACTCTCTAATGAAAAACACTGATTTCCAGCCACCATGTAAAACAATGAAAAAAGTATTTAATAATAAGTAAAAATTATTACAGGTTTGTAAATCAATAACTTTCAATAAACATTAGAATTTTATTACCAGAAATGTAAATCAAACTGCAGGATAGGAATCTATTATTCAAGAAAAACTCTATCTTAATAACTAAACTTCCCTGATCTAACTAAAGAAATACTCTCCCTGATACTCTGATTTAATAGCAAGGCAAAGGCAAGCTTGCAGTTTTCTTGGTGAGTTTTTTTTTTCTTGGTGTCTTCTGACTGCTCAGCACTTGAGGAACTGCACAACTTTACAGTCTCAACTGTCTTCTTCAGCAGTCTCAACTGTCTCAAATATCTTCAGCAGTCTCAACTGTCTAATTTTGAAATATAACAGCTGATTAAAAGAATTTTTTTTATGTCAATCAGCTGTTTAAACAATCTCCTAGCACTCAGGAACATTCCAATGACATCACTCATTGCTCAGCTGATTCTCCACAGTTTGTACTTTAGAAAATCCCTCTCAAACATGCACAGTTAGAACTGTATCAAAGCAGTGACAGATTCTTTAAACTTTCTGCTTAAACAGGAAAACACTCAACATTTCAAAACTTATTTACATTTTCACAATTAGGCATGCTGGCCTACAATACAATTTAATCTGAGAATATGTACAAATCTCCTGCCAGACATGCTAACACAGATGACAGTGTTTTCAGTTACTTCATATTACTGCATAAGATAGGGTTGCTGTTCCATGGGTTCATAGGTTGGTGCTAGACTAACTTCCCATGCAGGCCATTTTAAGCCATGCCAATTTCTGTTAAGAGGTGAAAGTCCAACCTTCTACTTTGTGTCTGTGAGGTAAACAGTTTAACCATTATGCCAACCCTCAGTTTTTTTTTACAAAATGCAGACTGGGCACTATCTTGCAAGCACCTCGTACCTACTTATTATGTATTGTAATCTTTAAGAAGTTACACATCTCTCTGATCTGTCCTAATTATTATATTAGAGTGTGTGATATCCTGCATCCTCAGGAATTTATAGGTCCATAGGAACATATTAGGCATGCAGTTCAGGAGACCTATAAAGAGACCACCTCAAATTGCTATTTGCCCTGAAGCACCGTTTGGTTATGTGACTTGCTCGAGTTCAAGAGTAGGCAAATAAAGGCTGAGAGATCAAATTATTCTTTATTAGTCTATTGTGTAAGCTGTGTACTTTTGTGCCTGCTGCATAATGTGATGTAATGCTTCTGCTTATTAGTCTGCATGTGGCATGAAGTGTTGTACTCTTTCAACTTTTTAAAAAGATTACACCATGCACCATCCTACATACCACGAGATATAATTTTAGTATTCCCTCTTATTACATAATATAGATTACCTTACACAGTGTGCAGCACAGTACTTCATGTTGCAGTACTTTTCTACTTGTTGCATAATTTATGCAGCATCCTGCATGCTAAATAAGGTAAAGTTTTAGTCTTTCTACTTGTTGCATAGTGTAGGCTGGGTATGGTCCTAGATGCTGCTAGAAGTAAAATTGTAATTTTCCAGCTTATTAAATTGTTTTAGACTGGGTACTATCCTGCATTATATTTAAGTTTTTGTGGTACTGTTCCTGCTTATTACACAATATAGATAGTGTATTATACTTCACTCTGCATATGGTACGATTGTACTGATCCTGCTTATTTACATAGTCTAGACTGCAAACTCTACTGCATGCTGCATAGATCAAGGTTGTACTGTTGCTACTTTTATGTAATAGAAATATAGTAATATCCTGCATACTGCATAGGGTAGTGTTGTAATGTTCCTTCTTACTACATAGTGTAAACTGCAACATTCTGCCTGATGTATAAGGTAAGGTTTAGTTGTTTCTGTTTACTACAGTGTGCTATCCTGCATGGTGCATAATAAGGTTGCACTGGTTTCCACCTATTACATAGAGTAGATTGGTTACAATCCTGTCTAAGGTAAGGTTGTAGTGTACCTTATTTTGTAGTCTATACTGTGTACTGATCTGCATGCTGTGTAAGTTAAGGTTGTAATGTTCCAATGTATTACACAGTGAAGAAAGTCACTGTACTATCCTGTATGCAACATAAAGTAAGGCTGTATTATTTCTCCTTATTACACTGTGTAGATTGTTTACTATCCTACACTCTGTATAATTTATGTTTGTACTTTCCAACTTATTTTGTAGAGTAGAGGGGGCACTATCATTTTGTTCCACTCTTGATGTGAATTTCTTAACATCCATGTCTTGAGCACATAACAAGTTGGTTAAATTGGAGACTGGATCACAATTCTCTGTATTAGTCTAGTCTGTTATATCCTTACTCTAGAAGAAATACTGAAATACATAAAAAAATGATTTAATCAAACCCTGTACAGAGTTTGGCAGTTCCTTATATATACTAAACTCTGCAAGCTAATGTGGAATCTCTGTCAACTCTTTTCCCTACTGTGGCCAGATTATTAGAATTTGGTATTATGATACTATGCAGTAACTGTCTTATACTAACTGAAAACCATTTATTGCTGCCTCATAACTCTGTAAGAGATGCAAGTATTTATTGGATGTGAATCTTCTCTATAATCTGAAGCCTCATTTTTTAAGCAACAGGGAAAATGTCAGACATAGCAAAGATCAACTCCAAGAAAACACTGTCTTAGCTTCTAAGACCAAGGACTAAGAAATCACAGCAAGGTGTTACTCCCACTAAGAATTACTGTCTTTGCCCACTTATAGTGTACTCTCTGGCACAAAAACAAATCTGTCATCTGAGCACTTTGAAAACTGATGTAGAGATGGTTAGAAAGAAGAGAAGAGCAATGGGGAGGTTCTTATCTCAGTGCTATCCCTGTGCTTGATATTTAAAGAGATGCAGCTGATACTCATACTATTCATAGAATTTCACCCCAAAATACTTCAGTTCCTGGACAGAATTCTTATACAACATATAAGTCTCCTAAAATTCTGGTGATAGGAGACTCAGTGTTGAGTGGCTTAAGAACTCACTTCCCTATATTGATAGGGAAAATATTGTGATTACCAACCTTAATGGGGCTAATATGAATAACATTATGGAAGCCAAGGTGGGACTTAATCATCTTGTTAGAAGGTTTGATATCATACTGGTAGTAGGGGAGGAGAAATGCTATAGGAAACAACTAATTTGGAAACTTTAAGGATAAGGTGAAACAAATGATAGCACTCAGTAAAACACCTGGATGTATACTTATGTTTTGTGAAACTTTCCAACTCCTCAGTATGACAGGGTTTTTCCTAAATTGATGGCCTGAGAAAAGTGAGCTTAATGAACAAAATATATGCATCATGTATATAGGATGATATGGTGACTAGAACTAACTTATTCTTGTATAATAAATTGTACCTTAGTCATCAACAAAATAGTTTTTAGTGCATAAATTATCCATACTTGTTTTTCTAACAAACAAAAATCTGGTAAAGACACTGAGAAAAATTAAAAAATAAAATGTGTAATGATGACCTTTTTGAGTCAGTCACCAGAGCTGTGGATGAAGGAAAGGTGGTTCATACAGCCTACCTTGAACTGGCCAAGGCCATTGATACCACTCCCCAGTCAGAAATCAAAGAAAAACTCACTAAGCTAGGCTTCAACCCCTATATCACTAGGTGGGTTGCAAACTGGCTCACAGATAGAACCCACAGTGTGAAAGTAGCTGACTCCAAGTCAGACTGCTGACCAGTCACGAGTGCAGTCCTCAATGATCGGCCCTGGGTCCTTTCCTGTTTGGTATCTACTTCTCAGAAGTCCAGGCCAACACGAAAGGACTCTAGCTCACAAAGTTCACAGACGATTGCAAGTTGAGAGCCATTATTAACTACCCAAGTGGTGTTGACATCCTAAAGAAAGGCCTCACTCAGACCAATGACTGGTGTCAGACCCATGGCCTTAAGCTCAATGCCAAAAAATGTGTCATCATTCCCTTTTGGAAAAAAACAGTTCCCATGAATTACCACATTGATGGTAGTCCACTGAACACAGAAGGCATTATAAGAGATCTGGGAACGCGGGTTGACAGCAACCATTCTTTTGACCACCACATTGTCACTGTGGTCAGAAAGTCCTTCACTGTGGCACATCTCATTACTAAGGGTTTTGCATCCAGGAAGAAAGAGGTCATTGTCTCCCTCTACTCTTCCCTCATTAGGCCAATCATGGAGTATAATGCCCCATTTGGCATGTACCTCACTAGACACCTGCAACAACTGAAAGGCCACAAAAGTACCTCACAAACAGGATCCTAGGCCTTGAACACTTGTCCTATATGGACAGACTCAAAAAACTCCAACTATTCTCTGCCTCATATCACCTACTTAGAGGTGATCTCTGCTTGACTTACAAAGCCATGGCTGACCCAGCTCTGTTATAAATGCTGCAGCTAAAGAAACCCCAATCCCTCCACACCACATGCTCCAGAGACCTCAACCTCATTAACACAATCAACAGAACATGCTGGATGGACAGGTTCATAACGCAGAGGCTGCCCATGCTATGGAATAGAATTCCCATACATGTTAAATGGAGCACCTCACTGGCCCTCTTCAAGAGAAATCTTGATGAAAGAATGGGAAATAGAAAATACACTCCAGGGATCACTCCAGTGGCTCTACTCACTCCAGTGGCTCTACTCAACAGAGGCACTGGGAACTAAGGTCTGGTGGCACGATGCCAGGGTAATCCTATGAGCTAAGCTCCTAAAGGCTCCAGGGCCATTAGCCTAGTACACACCTAAGAACCTATGAACCTATGACAGGAGTCTTGATAACAAATTGAAAAATTTAGAAGCTAGATTAGCTGTTGACAATTATGTCCTCTTAGTTCATATGTTCATAGGTTCATAGGCTGGTACTAGGCTATCAGCCTTTGAGCCTATACAAGCCTAGCCAAACAATTCCCTGGATATTTCTTCCAACAATATTTACTTCCCTGGACCCCTGTCTAGTAGGGTGACTGGCATGATCCCCAGGATGAATTTCCTATCTCCCATCCAATCGTCAAGGTTCCTTTTGAAAATGGCCAAGGAGGCACTCTGCTTGACATGTATGGCAGTCTATTCCAGAGTATGGGGAGTCTCTGGGTCAGGAACCTATCCCTCCAGCATATTTTGTTCATTGTGATGACAAGGTTTAGATCCCTGGAGCGTGTGGCTCTGAGGGATTGGGATTTCTTTAAGTGGAGCGTGTCCAACAGCTCAGGGTTTGACATGGCCTTGCATGATAAGCAGAGATCACCTCTGAGTAGACGATCTGCCACAGAGTATAGTTGGAGTTTTTTTAGATGGTCAGCATAGGGCATCTGCTTTAGGTTGGTGATTCTTTTAGTGAGGTATTTCTGCGGCCTTTCCAGCTGTTGCAGATGTCATGTGAGGTACATATCAAACAGGATAAGTACAGTGGGACAATAACCTCTTTTTTACTGGATGAAAAGCCCTTAGTGATAAGGTGGGCCACATAGAAGGATTTCTTGACTGTTGAGGTGATGTACTTATCAAAGGTGAGACCACTGTCCACCTGTGTCCGTAAGTCTCTCATCACACTTTCGGTGTTTAGTGTACTGCCACCTATGTGGTAAGTCACGGATACATGGTTTTTCCAAAGGTGATTACTATACATTTTCTGGCATTAAGCTTGAGCCCATGGCTCTGGCACCAAGCATCAGTTTCTGTAAGGCCCTTTTGTAGAATATCCCCATAATTTGGGGATTCAGTAATGGCTCCCAGTTTGCAGTCACTTGTTAACTTTGTTAGCCAGAGTCCCTTAGTGTTGGCATGTACTTCAGAGAAGTAGATGCCAAACAAGAGCGGTTCCAGGACTGAATCCTGAGGTACTCCACTTGTCACTTGCCTGGAGCTGAATTTGGAGTCTGCTACTTTTACAGTCTGGGTTCTGTCAGTAAGCCAGTTGGCAACCCATCGAGTGATGTAGGGATTTATGCCCAGCTTAGTAAGTTTATCTATGATTCCAGAGTGGGGGATGGTGTTGAAAGCCTTGGCAAGGTCCAGATAGGCTGTGTGGACTGCCTTACCCTTATCCACAGCTCTGAAGACTGATTTGAAGAAGTCAATCAGGTTCAGGAGACAAGATTGGCCCTTCACAAACCCAAACTAGGTGGGGTCCCATGGTTGAAGGTTGCCAATGTCTTTGTTTATAAGTTCCATGAGAATGCCTTTTATGCCCTTGCAGATCAGGCTCATCAGACTTATGGGATGGTAGTTCCCAGGTTCCAAAGTGGATTCCCTGTTGTGGAGTGGGATAACTGTAGCTGTGCACCATTCAATGGGCATGAAGCCTGAGGTGAGGCTATGATTAAACATGACACTTAGGTGAGGTGCCAGTTAATTTTATAGTTCATGTAGTACACAGCCTGGGATGTCATCTGGCCCCATGGATGCTGTATTCTTAGCTATGGAAAGTGCGGTTTCTACCTGTGTGGCCATGATTACTGGAATTTGGCAATATTTTGGTATTGAGATGGGCCCGTTAGAGGGTGAGAAGGGGGTGAAGTTGGCACTAAATCGATCTGCCAGGATATTAGCAATATCCTTGGGAATCGGTATATTTAATGTCATTCTGTTGTAGCTCAGAGCAGATCTGAGCATTGCAATTTAGATTCTTGACATAACTATAGAATGCCTTGTGGTTATCTTTGGAATCTTTCGCAATTTTATTTTCGTAACTAGCTTTGGAGGATTTTATGAGGGATCTCAGCTTCTTACTGAGGCTGGTAAGGGAGTATGTTGCATCCTGGGATTTTCTGCTCTTCTGCAACAGTTTCTTTCTTCTGTTGTATAGTTTATTTATGGCAGGGGACCACCAGATTGGCTTCCTTTTTTTGGAGGAAAATGTCTTGGTTCTATTTGGGATGGGACAATTCATGCACGAGTGGATGTGTTCGCACAGTGCCTTAGTGTAGGATTCAGCAGTTGAACTTTCAGCTCCCATCTGCATGAGTGCCATGAAATTTGTCACTTTTGACTTAAGTAGCATGAAGTTGGCTTTGGAGAAGTTTTTACTGAGGTTTCCTTACTGGGGGGTGGGGGTGGGATGTGGATGTCAAGGGTGATTTGCTTATTGTCAGATCTGACCAATGAGGGGGTGACCACTGGTGTGGAGCATCTATCTCCCATGTTGGTAATGACCAGGTGTAGGATTTTGGAGCCCTTGGTGGGACAATGGATTAGTTGATCCAGGGCGTTGGAATTTATGAATTCCAAGAACCGTTGGGAAAAGGTGTTGGTACAAGAATAGTTTTCCCAGTTAATGGCAGGGTAGTTGAAATCAATCAGGATTAGGGTGTTTGGTTGTATCTTAATATTTTCCAGTATGTTTAGAAAGGTGTATTGAGAATCTTGGGGCATGGTGGGGGATCTGTAGCAATCTACAGTTTGGATTGCAGTCTTGCCTAGTGTTAGTTGCACCTGGAGACTTTCAGATGCAATGTGTTGGGCAACTAGCTTGGAGGTGTGAATATCCTTGAAACGTGGTATATTGACTTAAATAGCTATGCCTTCCTGGATGCATGGGAATTCACAATTATCATAGCCACAAAAGGAAAGGTGGAATTTCTATATATGTCCATTTACAATTTCAATAATTTGAACTTTTTTTAGTAAAGACTTTGAAAGAATTGTGGTTAGCATACATAAAGTTATTCAAAATAGCTATTTTATAGGGCAACAAATAAAACACATGCTGGGAAGAGCTTGTTTATTTCTGCATAGGAGGAATGCTTCAAAACAGATATGATTTGATTGCTAATGATTTTAATGCACCATGAGAAGATTAGTGGAGTAGGAGACATGTAATAATCTATTTAACTTAGTTACGTCAGGTATAGAGTTGGGATATACAATAATTATCAAGAAACCCATAAGAACAGACAGTGTAATGGATATTTTTGTGTCAGAGATGCACTGTCTTTAAGGGAGAGTTAAATAGAGCTTGAATTGTTAGGGAATGGCCATCTTTCCTTTTCCTGTGTGCTGAGTGATGGCACTCAAAAATTGGATCCCTCAGGAAACAAACTTCATAAAGTTTTTTTGTAAAGCTCACTATTCAATTGACAATGACCTAAGTATATGGAAAAGAAGTGTCTCCACAGAGCAAAAAAGCATTTCTGAATGTTAATCCATTGTATACAACTGTATTACAAAATTAATTGCATGTGACATGTCAGCCACACAAGCAAGGAAAAAAAATATGTCCTTTGTGGAGTAAGAAATTGAATAAATCAAAGGAAAGGATGAAGAAGTTATGGCTTATGCTTACGATAGCACCAGGCCTATTTCATAAAAGTGGATATTAGAAAACTAGTGAGAGTTTTAGCAAATTAATATGAAAAACTAGAATCAACTTTAAATTAAGATTATCAAGTTATGCATCTTTATCAACTAAGCCTTATTTAAGCACTTATCTAGTTACAGAAAGGGTACTTGGTCTATAATCACTTCCACTGTATATAAGCTTGAGATAACTGATTTCCAGATTTTTTTCCTGATTTGTGTATAAATTCATAGTGTAGTCCAACAAAACTAGTTATGTAGACTATGGTCTAGTTACTGTTGACTCTAACAGTTGCTCAAGTATCACTAGTGAAACCTTGAGGGAAGCCTTTAAATCAATTGCAGCCAGCTCTGCTGCTGGTTCAGATGGATTAATGTTGTTTTTCTTTCAGACATGGCTATTCTCATTTGCATTTTATAGCATCTGTTTCAGGTGTCTCTTATTAGTGGGTTTGTTCGTGAACACTGAAAAGAATTTGAGTCATTGTCAGCGGTGCAACAAGTAACAAACTTGCCATTAATGCAGAAGGCTATGGGTTCTATTCCTATACCAGGTAGTTGGATTGATGACATTTGAGTGTAGCACTGGAGGAGAGAGTACTGTACTCCTCAGTGTATTGTCCTTGGCATAAAAATATTAAAATAAATTCCTTTTGTTTTAGTTGATGGCAAATCAGATGTATGTAAAAGATCTAGTGGCACCTATCGAAAGAGTAGGGGTCCTTTATAACATAAAATAAAGTACAATTTTCCACATATTTACATATTTAAAAAATGTACATATATACTAATATATACTCATATATTTCTATTACTTTCTCACCATTATTCTTCTGTAAATGACCCTCACTCCTTTTCCATAACCACAATCTAATTTTCACAATATTTCTACTAATATCCATTTTCCATTAAACATAATTTCATTCACTCTTTCATTCCAAATAACCCATATTATATAAAATAAATTATCTGCTATTTTCACATGTTCTTTTTTATAATATCTGTACACAATCCTATATTATCTATATCATCAATATTTTCAAAAAAAGTTTTCCACCCAGCTTTTTCCAAAATTTTACCACTCTTTTGCATTTCAAACGAAAATATGCCATGTTGTTTCTTCCTCCCCACAAAACAAGCATACTCTTTCAATCCCTTTATTACTAATCTCCATAATAAATCTTAGCATTCTATTATATTTAAACACCACTTTTGTCTTACATTAATGGCATTAATCACTTCTTGATAGGCTTTATGGATTTACAAAATAACATTGTTTCATCACATTATTATACCACGTCCTTCTATCTTTCTCTGTCATCACTTTTTAATTTACATATTAAGATTTTCTTGATCATTTTATCATTTATCATGTTTGTCTTTTTCTCTTTTCTTCTCGTCATATCCCAGAATTGCTTATACTTGTACTTAAACATTCTCACCATTAAAATCCTTTTCTCTTCCTTTATCCATTTTAACACTCTATACAGATTTAATGAAGCAGAATACACAACTCCTCTTTTACTGGGTTTAATATTGAACACCATATACAAGAAAATACCAATTAAACATTTTTTTCATATTTTTAGAATCATATAAATATTAGAAATGTAAGCTATTTTCACATAAACACTGAATTAACAAGATAAAACATTTTAAAGGTTAATTTTTAAATCTTCCACAAACAGCATATTTCCTTCATTTTTATCACACTCTCCCATTTCATCACTACATCATTTGTCCCAAATGTTATTCCTAACAAAAAGATCTCTTTCATAGAAAAATATACCTCCTGAGTTTTCACTACGTCTCCTATCCCTTTAATTTTATCCTTATTCAGGATCCTTCCTATTTCCTTTAAACATTCATTCAAATGCATCAACATTTCTCTCATCCATATTTTATTTTTAGCCACCACAACTATATCATCTGCATGTGTTAAACTACTAGACTAAGTACATCTTTTTGCATCACATATCTACCATCTTTCATTTTATAAGCTACCTCAGCTAATATCACATCATTACTAAACCAAACAATATTCACAGGCATCCTCGTCTTAAACCTGATTTCACATAGATTTCTTTATTCAACCATCAGTTCACTAAATCACTCACTCTATTATTTTGATATCCTGACATACACACACTCCTGTTTTTGTTACCTATCCATCTCCATAATTTTCCACAAATCATCATGTCTTGCTATTATCACCTACCATAAGTTTCACACCCTCTTTTTTATTTAATATGCCATCCCCAATCTCTCCTACAGTTAATAACAATTCTTGATATCCTTGGCATTCTTTCACTTTTATACCATTTGTTCTTTCTTCCATAGAATCCCTAATTTTCTCTTCCATTCTCATATGTATTATTTTCTTAAAAAATCATAATCTGCATGGTTTAATGTGATAGGTTTCCTATGTTATTATTTTATTCTTTTCATTTTTTCCAAATGAATTTTACTATCCTGCTACATACCTCTTCATAAACAAAACCGTCTTAACCATTCATGCATTCACTATTTTATAAAATACTCTTTCCTCCAACCCAATAACTTTTTATACATTCAATATCCTATACATCTGGGCCTGATACTGAGTCAGCATTATTACATCTGGGCCTGATACTGAGTTAACATTAATTTCCTAAGTACTTCTTCCAACTCCTTAATAGTAGCTTCTTTTTTCAATTTCTTCCTTACCTTGTTCCAAACATGTTTTTACTTTCTGCCCACATATTTTCATTTTTCCTTTTATATATATAGCTATATAGCTATATATATATATATATATGTGTGTATATATATATATATATATATATATATATATATATATATATATATACATATATATATATATATATATATATATATATATATATATATATTTCCACATGCTATAATACAATACACATAATTTGCTCATGTTCTTTTTACCTCACCCTGTACATCTTTTATTTCCTTCACTATACTAACAGCTTCTCTTAATATTTTACCTAATTATGCAGATACACCCTTCTTTCTTTCTTGTTGAAAATATCTATGTTTAAGCAGGAAATTTTCAATGTTCCCTTTATTTCTCTTATATGGCTCTATTTCAACAATATAAAATTTTCTAACATTTTAATCTAAATTATCCAATAAATTGCTATGCATTTTCTTATACAATTATCCTTTCTTATTTCACCCTGCCATTGAAAATACACTTTTATATACTGTTTTTAAATGTGATCCACTATTCAGATAATTTTTTTATAAAAAATCTTTCATAGTTATATTATCCTTTAATAATTGCAAGGCTTCACATTCTCAAATTTTTTTCTGTAATTCCTCATTTATTCTTTTTATTTATTTTCCTATTTTTACATACATACTTTCTTCAATTACCTATATCCATATTTCCAAATGGTCTCAGACCTGTTACAACCATACTACCATTCTCTGTCACCAGGCCGTCTGATGAAGTAATCAATGAAAATTTCAAGTAAACCCCTTCTATAAGTCCATTCACTTTTATTCCACACAGTTTACTGCACTTTATCAGATCCTGCATTTTTAAACATTTCCCTTTCTTTTTACATCTTCCCCTTAACTCACAATTACAATCTCCTACAATTATGACTTTCAAAGAAAATACTGCATAATCTAGCATTTGATTAAACATAGTCTCTCTTTCTTTACTGGTTACATAGGCATAAAATGTTATAATACTATAAACATGTTCTCTCCATCTCACACACAGGTGAAATCTTCCCATCCTTACCAATGTTACATCTAATGTTGTCACTGTTTTTTATATACTACAGCAACTCCAGAACACTGTTCACTTCCAAAATTCCATATTATATTTGCACCCCCACAATTTTTCCATTTGTAATTTCTCATCTTTTGTCAGAAATCTTATATTCACTAATAAAATGTCCACATCACATTAAACACACCCTTCTAAAATCCCTATCCTTCTTATAATATTCATAATACTATTCACACTTATCAAAAGTACCCTAATGTTATTCCTTCTTTATTAAGCTTAAGAGAATTACTTTTAAATATTCACTTTACTATTTTATCCTAACCCTACTAAAACACATTTTTTGAAAACATTCATCCATTGCTTTTTTTTTACATTTGCTCCTCTAAATTTCCTTTTCCTATCCTTTAGTCTTTTAACAATTTAATTTATTTCTGTCCATCTTCCAACTGAAATCATCTTCATGACCTACTTCTAAACTTTATTCCATTTCTTTATCTTTATTTTTAGCACCTAAATTATCATTACTCTTTAGTATTTTTCATTTTATGATTCTTCTATTACACTTCCCTCATAACTACTTTCCTCTTCTTCATTTACCTGCACGCTTACATATTTTTGTTTTTCACAATCCATGCATAAATGCCCAAGCTGATTATACTTCTATGATATTTTCATTCACACTTCTTTGCATCATGTCCCATTTCCTCAAAAAAAAAATCTTTTCTCACATTTATCTTTAAAATATCCTTTTCCACCAAATAAACATGTCTTGGGTGGTCCTCAATATTTTATAACACACCTATTCCCCTCAATTTTTATAATACTTGGAATTTGTACATATTTTCATTTATCATTTTCAGTATTACAGTACAGTCCCACACCCCACTCCATAACCCCTTATTATCATCAATGTCCCTAACATCCTTATGTATTTTTCAAACATCTTTTTAAGATTACTTTGCAAGTTTGAAATTATATGTATAACTTTCTTTTTTTAATACCATATAAATTCACTTTTCTTGTTTTCTTATTCACACAGAAACTTTTCCATTCTGTGCCCAGTCTCAAAAATAATGTCAGAAATGTTTCTTTATTAATTAAAATGAAGGCTCGTACCTCTTATGCTTTAAAGATAAATGGAACCACAACATTGTCTCAAACTTCATACATATTCAATTGTTTTTTTTTTGTTTCCCTTGTAGTCTAACAGTATTTCATTGTAATACTTTTACTACTTTCTTCTTCCTTTTTCATTCATTCTGCCACCATCCCTGCATGTGATCTTTTTCTTTATTATCTTCTACAGTGCCCTTTGGTTTGCAAAATACTTCCCATTTCTTCATTTTGGGTTGTGTCCATTGTCTGTCCATCACCAGTTTCTCCACCATTCTGCAGTTCATTTAATGCACCCCTGCCGACTGGAGGGTCATAACCAAATGACCTTCCTTACTGAAAACATCTTCCTCTGGTTCACCAAACAGTTCCTTTTGGAAGAAAACCTCTGGCAAATTTATTATACCATTGTTCAAACTTTATTTTCTGAGTATATGTTAAATTGCTGATTGATTAGTTAACATAGAGGAGGAGTAAATTAAACTCATAAGTAATTAGGATGAGGCTGCAGATTTTATGCCAGAGTCTCTCCAATGTGTGTTTGTTTGTCTTTCGGCTTTTCCCGGTAATGGGTCGCCACAGTGGAACTCCGGGTTTTACGAAACGCTGAGGTGCCAGCTCGACGCCCAACCTTCAACGAAGGCACGCCCATTTACGCATGCATGTCATTTGAATGCTACCCAACTGTGGGGAGGACATGCAGACTCCACACAGAAGGCACACTCAAGCCCAGGCGAGAATCAAACGGGAGAATCTCTTGCTGTGAGGTAACAATAATAATTGTTTTTTTTTTTTTTTTATAGAAGACCTAGATTGGGATTCAGCAGAGGGCCCACTGCTCTTAGTAACTATGTGTCATGGGTAGTCCAATTACTTCAAAGATTAGAAAATGTAATTCAGAGACAGCTCTGGTTGCAATGAGAAAAAAAAAAAAAACTCAGTGGCTCATTACCATATCTCTGAGTCACACTCCAGGTAAAACTGGTACTACAGGACCAGGTGATGGTAATGCTCTCCCTAGGAGCATATGCATCACATTAGCAGAGTCATCCTCCTACACACACACACACACACACACACACACACACACACACACACACACACACACACACACACACACCTACAAACAAGCCTTCCTACAGTTGATTATATTCATGGGTACTCTCACCCATTTATCCAAAGATAAATGCACACATGTACACATTCAAGCTCTCAAGCTCTTGAGTGCAACTCCCCAGGAAGATAAGACATGCATGTACACACACACACACACACACACACACACACACACACACACACACACACACACACACACCTCATACACATTCATATTCATACTGCCACATACATGCATACACATACACACTCTAAAACCCCATTCTATATCTTTGTTATACTTAGCTACACTGCAACTGCTTTTGCAGGGGTGAATGGGTGACCGCTTTTTTTTTTTTTTTTTTTTGATTGAATTAAATGTTCCCTCTAATGGTAACCTTTTACACATTATCATGCAATCAAGTACTTGGCAATCAAGCATAAATCAGGAGACACTTGCATTTCTGGGGAGATCTCATAGCTAATTATCACTATTCTATCCCCCAGTTTGCTGCAAGATTATGCATCTCTACCTATGATACTGTTGTCTGTGCTAAGGCCCCTTCTATTGGAAGACTCAGCAGCAGAGTGGTCTAAGAATCAGAAAGTGTTACTAAGAAGGAGGGAATGGTCATTTTAAGGCTTTCCCTCGTGGTAAGCCTTTCTGAATCCCAGTCCTAATTTTTGAAGGATGTTTTGACTGCACTTTGTACATTGTGAGACAAATTTTAGTTTTTTTTTTTTTTTTTGCTTATGAAAAGTCCTAGTATTTTTGTTTGCAGAACTAATTCAATGAAGGTATTATTTATTGACAAGATTATAAAAAATCTTCTCTGGTTCATATTCTAAAGCTCAAGCTTGATTGATGCATAATAGATAAGGGTGGAGTTATCAGTATATTGAATGACAATAGCATGATAAACAGTTGTAAAAAGATCATTTATGGTACTAGTTTAAAGGGAAAGTGTTTTTTTTGACATGATGGCTAATGGAAGATGTTGAGGGTAGGTTATACATTTTGACCTTAAATAATGAGGTAGCAGTTTGCATGAAGTGCATGTTGAATTTTCAGGCTATGTTTGTAGATGTGTCTGTTGAAGATGGATAAGGTTGTAAAGTTCTACCTAGGTTTAAGACATGATTTATATTTGCCTAAAACCTGAAGTTTGGGAGGATGGCTAAATGGTTAAGGTGTTTGCCTTACAAACACAAGGTACAGGGTTTGAATCTCACAAGGGTTAATTGGCTAACCTTAAAATGGATAGCAAGGGCAGTTAGCCTAGTACTAATCTATGAAACATATTGATCTATCCAGATGTTATTGCAGTATTTTTTTTTCTTTTCCACGTTTATGTGCTGTTCAATTGTATTTTGGAACTGTCTAAAGAGTTGGAGATTGCATTTTTATTCTAGGCTTTCCATATTTTTCATTTCTTTTATAAGATAATATGATCTTTATTTTTGTGTGTTAGCCAGGAAGCAGGGTAAATGTTTATTCTTTTCCCCCCCAGTGGAGCTTGCTCATTTAGGGTACTGAGAAATATTTTGTTGAATTGTAGTAAAGCTTCAAATGGGCATGTTTTTAGTTGATTCCAGTTATAATGTGGAGCATGGAAATAAATGTGCCAATATTAAATTTGACTAAGTTTCAAAGGTTTATTGGTCAGTTTTTGTGTAGGAAATTAGGTACTGACTAGAAAAAGTAGGGAATGGATATTCAGTCTGACAAGTGCCAGAATTTTCTGTTTTTCTGTAGTCAGATCCAATATTGATTTTCTCTTAGAACCCATACTGTGGGTTAATAAATTCAATATTTGCCTCAGTAAAGCCATAAAGAGTTATTAAGTGTAAGTGAGGGTCGATGTTTATTGAATACTGCTCAATAATTGTTTCTTGGGGATGTTAATAACCAGGAGAGAATACATTCTGCTGTAGAGATAGTGTTATCAGGAGTGGAGGGGTGGGGACTGCTGGGATGCAAAGTCTTTACAGCTATTCAGTTTAAAGAAAGAGTGGAGGATTTCTGCGTGACGAAATTGGCATGAATTATGTGGATGGAGGGGGAACTGAAGTATTAAGGTGTATGGCTGCAACTTTTCCAGCCATATTTGTGTAGTAATTTCTAGAATGCAGGGGAGCATTTTAAACAGGAAGACAGGCTAGTGTAATGGTAACAAAGCTTAAAAACTTAATGATGGAAGTATCTGCATGAGGGAAGGTAGCACAAAGGAGATTGTAGATACAGCTGTGATGATTTTTTGATTTCAGCTAAGGGAAATTTTAATTATAAATCCAGTGTAAAATCATGGTTGGAATTGGAGCTAGTGTACAGGAGAGAAACACAGATGAGCATAGCAAGGCTGGGTAAAGTGAGGCCACACATCTAGGTATTCTCTTCAATGCGCTTCTCATGCTCCTACCTAAGGACCCCACAAATCTTAAATCCTATTCCCCTCTTATAAGGATATCTGATTAGTTCACTATCCTACTGTACAACTTTTGATTTTCTCCAGGCTAGTTACTCAACATAATGCATCCAAAATTATCCAAATGCAACTAACACTGGCCAAGACTGCAATCCAGGTTGTAGCTTGTTACAGATCCCCCACCATGCCCCGGGATGCCCACTCCATGTTTCTTGATATACTGGGTAATATTAAGGTGCAGCCCAATACCCTAATAATGGGCCATTTTAACTACCCCACCATCAACTGGGAAAACTACTCATGTACTAACTCATTTGCTCAACGCTTTCTGGAATTCATAAATTCTAATGCCCTGGATCAGCTTGTCCATACCCCCACCAGGGGCAGCAATATCCTGGACCTGGTCATTACCAATATGGGCAACTGATGTTCCACACCAGAGGTCAACTCCTCGCTGATCAGATCTGACCACAAGCTAACCATCCTAGAGATCAATATCCTGCCCCCACTCCCATTAAGGAAACCACTGTAGAAAACTTCTCCAAAGTCAACTTCATGCTTCTTAAAACAGAAGTGGCAAGCTTCACAACACCCATACAGATGGAAAATAGAGGTACGACTGCTGAATCCTATACAAATGCAGTGTATAAGCACATACATGAGTGTATGGATCGTGCCATCCCCAACAGAACCAAGATGCTATCCTCCAAAAAAGGAAGCCAGTCTGGTGGTCTCCTGCCATAAACAAACTCTACAACAGAAAGAAGAAACTGTTGCAAAAAAGAGTAAAATCCCCTGATTGCACAAATTCCCTGGTCAGCCTCAGTAAGAAACTGAGATCCCTCATAAAATCCTCTAAAGCTAGTTATAAAAATAAAATCACCACTGATTCTAAAGACAACCACAAAGAATTCTACAGCTATGTCAAGAATCTCAATGGAGACACTCAGATCTGCTCTGAGCTACAGCACGATGGCACTAGATATACAGAACCAGCTGATATTGCCAACATCCTGGCAGATAGGGTCAGTGCAAACTTCACCCCACCTCACCCCCCCAAAGGGCCCATCACTATACCGGAAGAATGCAAAGCCCCTGTAATCACAGCTGGACAAGTAAAGACCGCACTCTCAAAAGCCAAGAACACAGCATCCATGAGACCTGACAACATCCCAGGCTGCGTTCTGCATGAACTACAGAACGAACGGACACCCCAAGTACCATATTCAATAATAGCCTCACTTCAGGCTTTGTCCCTACTGAATGGCACACAGCGATGATTAGCCCACTCCACAAAAGGGGCACCACCAGTGACCCCAGGAACTACCACCCCATTAGCCTGACAAGCTGGTCTGCAAGGCCATGGAATGTATCATCTTGGAGCTTATAAACAAGGACATAGGTAATCTCCACACTCTGGACCCCACTCAGTTTGGGTTTGTAAAAGCTAGGTCATGTCTCCTAAACTTGATTGACTTCTTTTAAGCAGTCACCAGAGGCATGGAGGAGGGTAAGGTGGTGCACACAGCCTATCTTGACCTCGCCAAGGCTTTCAACATCATCCCCCACTCTGGAATTATAGCTAAACTCACTAGACTGGGCATAAATCCCTATATCACAAGATGGCTGGCCAACTGGGTCACTGACAGAACCCACACAGTGAAAGTAGCCAACTCTAAATCCAACTTCAGACCAGTGACAAGTGGAGTACCACAAGGCTCAGTCCTAGGACCTCTCCTGTTTGGCATCTACTTCTCAGAAGTCCAGGCTAATACAGCAGGTCTTTGGCTAATGAAGTTCACAGATGACTGCAAACTAGGTGCCATAATAGAATCGCCTAATGATGTGGACATTCTACAAAGGGGCCTCACTGAGACTGATGCTTGGTATCAAAGTTATGGCCTCAAGCTCAATGCCAAGAAGTGCATTGTCATCCCCTTTGGGAAAAACACTGTACCCATGAACTACCACATAGGCGGTAGCCTACTAAATACCAAAAGTGTGATAAGAGACCTTGGGACACAGGTGGACAGTAGTCTCTCCTTTGATACTCACATCACAAAAGTAGTCAGGAAATCCTTCTACAGGGCACATCTCATCACAAAGGGGTTCACCTCCAGAAAAAAGAGGTAATTGTTCCTCTCTACTCATCCCTCATCAGACCCATTATAGAGTACAATGTCCTGTTTGGCATGTACCTTGCAAGACATCTACAACAACTAGAAAGGCCACAGAAATGCCTCACTAAGAGGATTGCTGTCCTCAAACAGATACCATACACAAACCATCTCAATAAACTCCAGCTCTACTCCGTCGCTTATCGCCTACTCAGAGGCAAGCTCTGCCTAACATACAAAGCCATGTCAAACCCAGATGTGTTGGACATGCTACACTTAAAGAAACCCCAATCCCAGTGAGCCACATGCTCCAGGGACCTAAAACTTGCCACCACAATAAACAGAACATGCTGGAGGGATAGATTCCTGTCCCAGAGACTCCCCATGCTCTGGAATAGACTACCCATTCATGTCAAGCAAAGCTCCTCATTAGCTCTCTTTAAGAAAAATCTCGACAATTGGATGGGAAATAGGAAATTCATCCCGGGGATCACTTCTGTGGCTCTGCTAGACAGGGGCACAGGAAGATAACTCTCTTGGGTGGCAAAAGCCAGGGAACTTTTTTTGGCTAGGCTTATATAGGCCCAAGGGCCAATAGCCTAGTACCTGCCTATGAACCTACTCCTATCTCTTGCTCTTTAATATACTCATATTACACATAAGCTTTTTGCTTCAAATGCTTTTAAAAATGGAACTTTCTAAGTCAATAAGTACCCTCTGTGTTAGCTTTACTTGCAATGTTTAAATGCTTCAAATTCAATCTTCAAAAGATAAATTCCTATCTAAAATGTACTATCTTAGCCAGGATTATTTAATGTTTAAAAACAGTTTTTTCATAAGATAATTTTCCCATCTAATATGTAACCTTTATATCTTTTGTAATGAATGTTAAGCATGAAAGCCTCTGGCTTATTATTATTATTATTATTATTATTATTATTATTATTATTATTATTATTATTATTTTTGCAAAATATGTAATCTCTCTAGCTATGAATCTAACTGCTTGTGGAGCTTTTCTCCCGGGCCTCCACTGAAAATGGGTTGCTCCGACCCAGTGGACTCTCCCAGTCAACAAATGCAAATAAATAAATAAATAAGACAAAAACAAGGCCAGTTTCCCCTTTTACACTATCGACATATTATTTTATTTAGGACTTACAGATGAAAAAGTACTGCAAAAAAAATAACAGGTTGCTGGAAAACATTGTTGTTGAGCTTATGGAATCCAATAAATTGCCTGTATCAGAACAGCTGATAAAAGTTTTGTCCTACTGTGCAATTTCAACATAAAGGGCAGTGGCATAATTGATGGTAAAGAGCTACAAAGAATCCTAGATTCAAACAGTATGACTACAAATGTAAAGGTGAAGTGCATTTGTTAAATGAATCCCTTTAATAAAATATCATTTGAAGTAGTCTCATTCACTGAAATAATGACTTATATCCTATTCTTCAAGAAGAAATACAAACCGAGGAAAAGTAGTTCATACTTTTGCTTTAAGATACCAGTTTAATGCATGATGTGCTAATAATAAAAGAATTTCCCACTTTAAAGATTTTTGGAGACAATATAAAAAAGGCAATACTTTTGATGGACCACCTTATCATCACATGGAGGGAAGTCAACAAGTAAATAATACCAGAACTGTAGATCCGTTATTGGGTGCCCTGTGTAGGTCTTCAAACTGGCAAACATTTCAGCTCAAAGTTGAGGGGAAAAAAGCTGATCTGCAGTTTTTTAACTTTAGTAAGTACCTTCTTGCAGTTATTACCCCATACTCACACACTGAACACTTAAGCTGTGACTTCAAAAAGTAGTACTGGCATTCATTTTTGAAGCTGAAATATCCTTAATCCTCTATAAAATATATGTTGGTATTTTATTCCCACATGATTGCAATGTGCTGATCATGCCCCCTAATAGCTTGTCCCCATGGCATCCTGTCCTAGATATGGCTCTTAATAAGTCTACAGATACCTATTGTCTAACCTAGAAGAAAAGGGGGGAACTCCCACCTGACACATACATAAGACAGTATAAGTCCAGCAAAGATGAAGACATAATGCAGAAAACACAAACCATCCAAAACTGGATAAGGATGCAAACAGAAGAAGAACCTTCATCATTCTAAACACATATAACAGCATTTACCTATGGCACAGCAACCTGCAAATGAAATGGAAGAAGGATGGCACTCAATACTGAAGTCTGAAAGTGTTACAAAAATGGAGTAGAGGTGTCATTGCAGCATGAAAATGTTGCACAGCAGGCAGAAGAAATGATTAGCAGAAACAAGGGAAGAAATCATTCATAGGTTGTAGTCTGAGAGAATAACATTTGGCAGTATGCAAATGCACACCCTAAACAGAATTATAAACTTCCACTCAAGCTAAAAAAGTCCCAGCAGTGGTGAATTCTAAGCAGTAGGAAAGTGCTGAGAAAAAAAACATATCAACAAGAAAGACTTCACTGGTATATTTAAAGAGGAGCAAACAGTACTTGGTCAGAGTTCTCAACCCATTTAAGTTAGTGTAAAACCATATAAGGGAAACTCCTTAGCAACATGTATACATAAGAAAGAAAAGAGTAACATTGAAAATAAATCCTTTGGAGAGGGAGAACAACCTAGAGATGAAGAAATTGAGGGAGTGCTGTTCAGTTACACTGCAACAAAGGGAGAGAAATGTAGAGAAGGAACTTGAGAGGATGGTCGTACAGACTGAAATAAAGAGAAAGCAACATAAAGATGAGGAGGAGGAGGAGAGGCTAGTGTATCTACAGATACATGCTATCCTTAAACAGTGCCCTAATGATGTTGTTGAGCCAAAATATAGCAACCCTAAAGAGAAGTAGGAGAGTTCTGTGCACCAGCTTCAGAAAAGACTTTACAAACCCTTTGATTCCTATGCCTGTTACATGTGCTATTTGAACACATTGCTATGAACATTGGGATCTTGGTAAAATCCTTCTCTGGGTTTTAGTGCACACTGGTTATTAATCACTATGCAACTGAGTACCCTGATGTAATCTCTCTTATGTAAGATTAATGCTAAATATATAGCTAGGGAGTAAGTCTTATTATTTCTAGGGTATAGTTACCTAAGGATATGCTCTTTAACCATGGGACTTCATTTATGTCCTGAATAATACACAAACTGAGCTGATGCATTAAAGTCAAGCAATTGAAAATGTCAATATACCATCCCCAGCGAGATGAATTAGCTGAACAATTCAACCAGACATTAAAATCCATCCTCAGAAAACTTGATATTAAAGATGTTAAAAACTGGGGCCCATTAAGACCACACCTCCTGTTTGACATTAAAGAGGCATCACAAGCCTCAACATGGTTCACTCCTTTTTCATTATTTGGCAAGTATCCTTGTGGATTGTTAGATATTGCTAGAAACACTTGAGCATAAGAGAAAATACCATTTAAAATTGTCATAAGACTCTAAATCACCTTTCAAAATGGGCTGAATTTTGTGAGACTCATCATATGGGAAAATAAGGAAAGAACCATAGCTACAAAGCAAGGGCATATAATAGAAATGGAAAGAGCCAAGTATTATACTATGAGACAGCCATTTCACAAGGGATGACTTTGTAATCTGCGATTTAATCTTGATGCCCCTTCTTTACTAGAAGGAAGGTCGAGTTGCATGCTGACCACTCTTGTATGTAATCTTGTAACTGCATCACTTGGAAAGACATGTTTGCCTCCATTCCTTTATTATTCCTATTGTTCCAACAGTGTGAACCTAAGCAATCTTCATACCAAGTTCTATTTATCCCAAATGAACATTGTGATCCCCCTACTATCAAGAACAACTCATTTGTCCTATTTTATCAACATAGTCCAGTAACTGCTGCAGAGGTGTCCTGTTTTCATTGTCATCATAGCATTGTGGTGGTGCATAGTGTGAGGCCATACATACCACTATATTTTTATACTGATTGCAATAAGTCTTTCAATAATTTGACAACAACCCTTGTTATCTTCTGAAGACTTTCTCTTACCCTAGTTCCCACATCATTTATTACCTGTCCATGCCAAGAGAATTTGTTGCAATGCCCTTCTACCTTGTCTTCTGAGCACACTGAATATCCATTCTCTTTCTTAACATCATGTCATCCACTTCCAACCTGTATCCTGTCAGTGAACTGATGTTCAGTGTAGCAATCCTTAGCTCATTTTTGGAATACACTGATTGGTTTTACATCCAGCTGTCACTCAATAGAGCTATCCCATATAACCCATTCTGACTAACTGTGTACTGGCCAGTAGCTTACTGATCCCAAGCTGTTGGGTTTTAATTATATCATATACTGTCCAATACCGGCACACATTGTACAAGAGGGGTACACAGGCCCTCCTGCTTTTATCATGGGTTGTTGGTATAGGTGATAGCAGACCGGGCCTTCAACGCACATGGCAAAAGCAAATACCTATACCTCTTCTTTCTGAAGTTACTCAATGATAAAAAAGTCACCTAGAACAAATATTTATACTACTGAGTTCCTGAGCTTAAAACAGCACATCTTGTGGTCCATGTCATCCTATCTACAGGATACTATGCACCACAGCAGATGCATAAACACAGCATTCCACATGGGTCTTCAAGAATAGTCTCTATGTTACTGTCTAAAACTATATTTATGTTTTAATATATTCTCTCCATTCCCTTGTCAGACCTCTTATGTTCAACTAGGATGGCTGGATTTAAACCCCAGTGTCTTCTATTTATAAGGCAAATCATGTCATGTATTCGAGAGTTGGGAATAAGCCCACACAGACACGAGAAGAATATGCAAACTCTGCTCAGACAATGACCAGATATCAGGATCAAACCATTCACTTTGTATCTGCAAGCTGAAAATGATTATTTATTTATTTATTTATTTACATTTGTTTACTGGGAAAGTCCGACTGGGCCAAAAGCCCATTTTCAGCAGAGGCTCGGGGAGAAAAGCTCTACATAAATATAAAGAAACTACTGTAATTAGATAGTACAATAGTTTACATACAGTAAGTTGGAGAAAACACATCATCTAGTTAGTCTGTACAAAGTAGTATTCAACACAGTTTTCTAGTGGATACAGGATCAAAAAGAAAAATACACGAGCATTTCAGTGAAGATCACTGTGAGAAAAAGAAAATTAGTACCATGTTTATATTAAATAATAGTTATGAACGAATGACATTTCCTTTATTTATTTACTTTTTCCTATATTTTTTGACTAGGAATAAACACTCAGGAGAGGGAGAAAATGAGATAAGGAGTGGACAGTGTGTTGAGAGAGTTATGTTAAGAGTGGACAGTGTGTTGAGAGAGTTAAAATCTTTATCATTACACTGCCATGTCTTCGGATTTTGTGACGACTATGATTCATGTTGTACATTACTGCCTGTATTGAAAATTGTAATAAGGTGCTTACAAAATTAAAACACATACTTCCACACTTAATGGTTAATTAATCCTCCTCACCATCACACCAACATGGTATTATTCAGTTATAGGTTTACACAGATCATAGACTCATAGAATCATAGGATCATAGGAGGTTACTAGGCTGTAGGCCCTTATAAGCCTAACCAAGAGTTTAGGCCATGTTTAGACAAGTCAGCACCCAGAGCCCCTGTTCAGCAGGGACACAGGTGGAATCCCAAGAGTGTATTTTCTTTTTCCCATCCAGTTATCCAGGTTGCCCTTAAAAAGTGATAAAGAAGTACTCTGCTTGACGTGGAGATGTCTATTCCAGAGATGTGAGAGTCTTTGGGACACAAATCCGTCCCACCAATAAGTCCTATTGATATCATAGACCAGGTTGAGGTCAGCATATGGGTTGCTTGAGTGGAGCTTGACAAGCAGATATGCAGCAGTTCCATCAGGGTGGGGTCTGAGATTGCTTTGTATGCCAGACAGAGGTCACCTCTGAGGAGTCTGTATGAAACTGAGTATAGGGACAGGGCTTTTAGCCTATCTGTGTAGGGTAGGTGTATGAGGCCATGGGCTCTCCTACTGAGGAACCCCTGTGGTCTCTGCAGCTGCTGCATGTGTTTTTCGAGGTACATCCCAAAGGGGGCAATATACTCAATAATTGGTCTTATAAGGAAAGAATACAGGGATTTTATGACCTCTTTGTCCCTGGATGAGATACCCTTACTTATGAAGTGGGCCATGTAGAAAGCTTTCCATACAACGGAAGCAACATGGTGGTCAAAAGTCAGGTTGCTATCAACCTGAATGCCCAAATCCCTCACTACTGATTGTGTACTTAGTACATTGTATTAATGTGATATGTGGGGATGTCACTCTCCCCAAAGGGGAATATGATGCATTTTTTAGCATTCAGTTTGAGGCCATGTTTCTGGCACCAGTCATTTGTTTGGGTGAGATCCTCTTTGAGGATGTCCACATCACATGGTGAATTGATGACTGTACCCAGCTTGCAGTCATCTGCAAACTTGGTCAGCCATAGCCCACTGATGTTGGTCTACACCTCAGAGAAGTATAGCCTGAATAACAGAGGTTCAAAGACCAATCCCCGATGTACGCCACTTGTTATGGGTCTACTGCTTGAGGTGGCTTCCCCTATTTTGATTAGGGGCTTCTATCAGTGAGCCAGTTTGTACTTATCTGGTAACATATGGATTGATGCCTAGTTGAGAGAGTTTATCTACTATGCCCAAGTGGGGAATATTGTTAAAGGCTTTGTCCAGGTCAAGGTAGGTGGTATGCACCATCTTCCCCTTGTACATGGCTTTGGTGACTGTCTCAAAGAAGTCAACCAGATTTAACAGACATGACCTCCCCTTGACAAAGGTCCATGATAATCCACTCCAAGGCTTTGCAGATCAGGCTAGTTAGGCTGATAGGTCTATTATTTCCTGGATCGGTGAACACTCCACCTTTGGTTAAAGGGATGACAGTGACTGTCCTCCATTCAGCTGAGACAAAGCTAGTACTCAGGCTTTGGTTGAATAGGGTGCCTAATGGTGCTGCAAGTTCATACCTGAGTTCATGTACAATGCAGCCTAGGATGTTATTGGTCCCACGGAGGCTGTATTTTTTTGCTTTTGAGAGGGCAGTGATGACCTGTTCCCTAGAGATAAGGGGTGGGAGGCAGGTACTAGGGTTGTCCTGATTTACTGATGGGGGGGGGGGCAGAGGGGAGAAATGTTCACTGAATCTGTCAGGCAGTAGATTGGCTACATCTACAGCATTTGTGTATTTAGTGTCCTTGACCACCAGTTTTGAAAAGATATGCTCCTCAGATCAGCTTGTGCTTACTTTAGATTTTACCATAATATGTTTTAACTGCAGTGTTACAAACAAAACCTAGCACATGCCATAGTGAGCAATACAAAAATAATATAGAACATAATTCTAATAGATAGTATGCCAAGTAAAAACATGCACTCACTTTGTACACAAGCACATCCCACATTCCTAAAATAATGCTGAAAGTAACTGTGTCTATATTCAAAACAGAAGGTTCTCCCCTAAATAAATTTCAGATTATAAACTTCTCATCAAACGAACAGTTCCCATTACTGCCTCAGTGCTGTGGTCAACATGCACATGCATTTCAACATTAATTCCCAACCAAAATGCTTGTATTGGGACTGACATTGTTACTATTCATAGTCAGGGGCTGTAGCCCCACCCCATACCCTTCGTACACAATAAAACTAGTCAACACTTTTTGGCATATGATTCTACTTTATCGGTTTTATTTCCACTAACTACATTTAGAATATAGACTGTTTGATGATTCAGCAGTTCTTATACTTTTACTGACACTATTACTATTCATATGCACTGGGCTGTGACCCCAGCTGCACCCCTGCAAATAACTCATTTTTGTTATATCCAAGCTATTTAGCATTTCTCAAAGGATATCATTTAGGTCCTTAAAATGGGGCACAAGGATTGTTCAGAAATGCAATACACTATTTTCAGGAGTTTTTTTTTTTCTTTTTCTAATGCTGTGTGACACTGAAGTTGATATTGTGACATTTTTGTATATGCAAAATGTTGACAATATTTTTAAATGTGTGTGTAAACTATAGATTGTGTCTTTAAAATTCACAGTCATTCATGTGTAAGTACTAAGCTAGCTGCCTTTGCAGGCTATTTTATGCATAACCAATTTCTCTCAAACATGAGAAATCAAATCCTGTGCCTTGTGACTGTGAGGGAAACACCTTAATCATTATTCCATTTCCCAACCCCGATGATTTAATTAGAAGGGTATCTGATTGTATCAGACTAATGGAAACCCAATTACTTATTAGTGTGTTCATAAAAGGCTGCAGCCTGAATGCAGAAAATCAGGAATTTATTTCCTCATGTGGAAAGATCATCATAGGTTAGAGCAAGAGCTATTTCTGAAAGTTCATGATTCTTGGAACTGGATGGTCCATTTAAAGCATATGTTGGATGTGGCCTGAAACAAGATCAGGAGAAGTGTTTGGGTAGATCTGGGATGATGGCCTAGCTGAGGCCTGCATTTGTAAACTGTAACCCGCATTCTTCTTGCTAGAATGAATTCAAGGGGCTGAGCCTGTACATCATTAAATTGGTGCACCTCCCCCTAAAGACTGAGAATTTGCATCTAATGTGCTGTGTATTTAATGAGACCACATCTGTGATTAACTGAGCAATGACATCTTAAAAAAATAAACCTTGTTTTATGTATCTCTGCCCCCGGTGCAGTACAGTTAATATTGACGGTGTATGCAAAGACATTTCGGCAAAGGAATTGCATAATAGTTCTTTTTTTGTTCCTCTAGTGCCAAGGACTTAAATTATTTCAGTATTTTTCTTTGTTGGTGTTGTGAAGGCAGAAACTTATCTCTTCCTAAGAGAGTTACATTTTCTGGCTGCTGTGCCACAGTTTGGAAGCACACAGACTGCCTAGAGCATTTGTAATTAACTGGAATGGTAATAAACTTAACGAATACCAAAACAAGCCATTTCTGTGTAGTTGGTGTTGTGTGCTATTGGAATCGTGTGCTATTGGAATCTGTGAAGCAACAGTAACAAACTGTTTCAATATAAAACTGCTTTGGAGGAGTGCCTGTTGTCACCTGGTGTGTGATCACTTATCCCATAGAAGTTTTGTTTTTTGTTGGTTTTCTTTCTGTATCTACATGAGACTAATTAGAAGCATGTGCCAGTGCAACTGCCATAACAATTGATGGGAATGGCTAATGTTTCAGCAACAATTATTGTTGTTGCTATCTAAAAACTATACCTGCAACAAAGAAACTAAACAAAGAAGTTATTGAATCTTGTTCAGTAACTTTTGAAAGGTATGCCACATAAAAAGGATGAGTCATAATAGGTCAAAATTCAGTTGCTCTTCATTTCTGGATACAATTTCAAGTGCTTAGCTCTCAAGGTGAATTATTTGACATTCAGGTCTCTTGTTAACATTAGAAATCCAATCAGAATCCTTTATATTAAAATGCAAGAGCAAGGAAGATCAGTACAAAGCAGCAATAAACAGTGATGCATATTGAATAGTCATGAGGAGAACGGTCACCATAATCAGCTACACTGCTTATACACTGTAGGTATTGTAATTAATCATAATAAAATGTACCATAAGCAACAGATGTGAACATATAATAACACAATGGTATTAATGGGAAAATAAAATCAACTGTACACATACAGATTATATAAAAATCAAGGTAAATATGTATTTATAGCAGATTCAATATGGTGAATGAAAATCAAATAAAAGGTAAGTGTGATTCATGTAATATACTAATGAACAGATAGATTAGTTAATTTTTATACTAGTCATAAGGGGAGACTGTAATAATAAACAACTGATGTGAAAAACTGCAGTATATAAAATTATACATAAAGTAAACCAGTCATAAGAGGAGACTATAGTAATAAAAATGATGCAAAAATTATATTAGCTAAAATGTTTTAGAAGAAACTATGTTATGTATTTTAGGGAAATGTTAAGTCTTTCTGTATTTTAGTATTGTGTAGAAATACTAAAATAATGAAATAATAATATGTTTTATTGAAACATTTTATGTACACATCAGTCTAAAAGCCTAGATTCTAAAATATTAGACACCAGTACATTAGCAGCTTAGAAAAGAAAAAAAAGTATACATAAGATGGATACATAACTTCAGCATTTATCTTTGTCAGTATTCCCAGTATTTTACTTTCCATAAATTATGTCTTTACCTTTTCTCAGTCTCTCTCTTTCTGTTTGTTCTACATTTTTCTGTTATATTAATAGCATACCATTTTTTACCGTTGCACTTTAACATAAGTAAGATATAAAATGCCCCACAGATATGAAGGACTTGGGCTGAAATGCACAAACCATTATATTTTTTACAATAACATGAATCTTCCTTACTGAACTTAATCTGTTTTTTTCTTAATATACAGTTTTCCTTAATTTTTACACCCTCTGCTACTCTGTCATATTTTATGGATCTATTGGTTACAATGAGTATTTACTGCATGAGCAGAGGATGAAGTAACCTTAGGCTTCCTCCAGGCTAATGCCTGTCACTGCCTGACATAGGTCTGCATTATATATATAACTTATTTTAGCTTGCTGTGCCTTAGAGCAACTGCCCTGCACTGGGACCCATGCTAATTTATTACTAGTTAAGAATGATATATGAATGTTGTCTGTATGACCTGTTTTGACCATCACTGATGCTCCTATGGAGCTGAAGGTTTAAAGTTACCATGGATAAACAGAGATAGTCAGTACTTAATTGACTTCCAGCATAGTCATCAAAGATACAACATCTCCCTTGGAGGCTGATTTTATTTCATTTCATATGACAATGAGTAAAAATCCATAAAAATAGCATTACATTCTGAATTAGCAGTGGTGTCCCAAATGTGACATTTATTATTGAAATATGCTGGATTTGGCTTAAGGCATCTATATAATTCTAGAAGTTTAATAGTAATCACCTGGCAGCAGAATAGCAAGAGAGGAAAACAGCTTATTGTAGCTGCTTCCTCTCTATTTCAACTCCTACCTTAATCCAAACTTTTATAACTGCAAGCATTGCAGCAGTTTGCAGTCAAATGTATTGATGCATGTCAATTCAGCATACCTCTGGTTGTGGTAAAGTTATTGACTTACTAAGTTGCGTTTATGTGATCAGTTTTATCCACTGCCTCTCATAGTGTATCAGTGTTAACAGAACATCAGTGAGCTACAGGAATACAAATCTAAATCTGGCCTTTTAAGTCCAAAGCTGGTGTTTCACAATTACTCATATACTCTGCAAGAACGGAAAGAATAACAGCGGAATTGTATAGAAGAGCATTTAATGCTGAAAATCTATTCAGTCTTTTTGTTTATGGATAGTTATCAGGGATGCAGTCAGGGAAGCCTAGCTCAAATTCCAGTTGCCACAAACACTGTCTGGTTAAGTGACTTGCTTAGGTTCACACAGTAGGCAAATGAACACTGAAGGAGTCAAACTTTGAACCACAGAAAGTAGCGTGTTAACAGGTCACAGCCTTAGTCCTTTGTACTAAATGTCAATGCTGTTCAATTTCTTCAGTATTTAAGATCACAAGAGACAGCTAGAAATTATCAAATGCTGCATTTATTATTTGGATTGGCATTGATCTTGACCACATTAACTCCTATTTTTAAATTTAGTTATTCATTGCTGCAACATGAGTGTGTGTGTGTGTGTGTGTGTGTGTGTGTGTGTGTGTGTGTGTGTGTGTGTGTGTGTCTGTCTCTCTGTCTCTGGGGGAGAAGTGAATGGAAGTAGCTGTACAAGCATATTCCAAACAGTTTTGTTATACTTCTGTACAGTACTAAGATATTCTTTCATAGAAAGTACTAACATAGGAGATGTACCAGCAAGTGTTTGTGCAGTTTATTTAGTAACACAAGACAAAGCTTGATACCTGACAGTGGGGTTCTAGTGTATGAACAGGCATGTACTGTTGTGATATATGTAAATATTATAAATCAATCAACATACCCCCTAATTTTATACATCCTTAAACCACAGAAAATATTATTTTAATGGTTATGCTGACTGCAAGGTATGTAGTTTGGTCTCTATTTTTTTCTTTTATTTTTATCCTTTGATAAAGTTAGTCCCATTAAGTTAGTTGCCTCTTTCCAGGGGAAACCCAAGGTGGTATTTATACTGTTAACAGAAATTTGACCAGGACATCAGGTTACTTCCCCTACCATTTTGAATATTTATTTATTTATTTATGTATTTATTTGTTTATTTATTTTATTTTATTTTACATTTATTAACTGGGAAAATCCAGCTGGACCAGGTCCATTTTCAGTGGATGCCCGGGGAGAAAAGCTCCACGATTTACATATAGTAAGTAGGCAAGACAATGTGAGAAAATAAATGATGAAGCAGACAACACATTAATTACATGCTGATATATTCAAATTTAGCTATCTATAGTTCACTGGCATTACATAAGTGAAATATTGATAGATAGACAGTTACTGACATGACTGAAAATGCTTTTTACCTAGAAGTTACATACAATTAAAACATATTGCATTTGTTCTAAATGAGGACAGTAAAGCAGTCAGAGTGACCAATGCAGCTTATTATAAGAACGGTATATATATATATATATATATATATATATATATATATATATATATATATATATATAGGTTCATAGGTTCATAGGTTCATACTAGGCTATCTGCCCAAGGGCATTTATAAGCCTAGCCCATAGTTATGTGGCTTTACCACCTTTAGTTTGAATAAAAACTATGCCTATCATTTTGCTGTGCCTCTGTCAAGCAGTGACACTGAAGTAATCCCTGGGGTATATCTGCAATCTCCCATCCATTGGTCAAGATTCCTCTTGAACAAGGCCAGAGAGGTGCTCTGCCTCAGATGTACCGGGATTTTGTTCCACAGCATAAGGAGTCTCTGGGTGATGAATCTGTCCCTCCAGCATGTTCTATTTATAACCGTGTCAAGGTTTAAGTCTCCCGCCCTTGTGGTTCTGAGGGATCTAGATTTTTTGAGGTGAAGCATATTCATCAAATCTGGGTTTGACATGGCCTTATATGTCAGGCATATATATATATTTGTGATATTATATATATATATATATATATATATATATATATATATATATATATATATACACTTGTGATATTATATATATATATATATATATATATATATATATATATATACTTGTGATAGTAGTATGGCTTAAAATTGGAGTTGTATAGAGATGGGACACATTTCACAGTGACACTTCCTGTCTTCCTGTCTGGGCACGTAGGCAGCTTTGATTAGCTGGAAGTTGGTTAAGCAAGCATGGAGGTGAGAGAAGACAATGCTAATGGGTTTTTGTGCTTCTGGTGTTGTTATTTAGACAGCAGATGCATTAAATTTATTGGAGAAGAAATGGGAGGTTAAGCAGATGTCTAGAAGAGATGATGTGATGGAGATGATGGAAAAGGCAGTCAAGCCTTTTCAAGGGCAGGCTAAGGTGGTGGAAGCAGCTAAAATGAATTTGTCCTAAAGAAACCTATTCAAGTCGGAGGTTACAACACAAGATTGTGTTGTTACAGCCATCCAGTTGTGAAGGTTGCAGGATGCTTTATTGATTGATATGGTAAATGAGGGTGAATCAGAAAATGTCAAGGATGTGTTATGGGGACAGCTGATGGGAAGGATCCAGAAGGAAAAAGCACAGCAGATTGAAGGAGCACAAGTCAAGAAAAAAAAACGTATGCAGAAAAGATTAAAGCAGGAATGGAAAGTAAGAAAGAAGAAAAAGAAACAAAGAAAAAGAGACTTCTTAAAGTATGGATTGAGAAGAAAAAGGATTTAGAGTTGGACAGATATAAGGTATGGGATGAAGTCATTATGATGTTTGGAATTAAACCAAATGAGGTAAGAGCATGCATTCATATTAATAAAGAGACTTTTGATGACATTATTTTTGAGACTTGCTAGATAATGAAAAAATTCCTAGGGGAATATCAGAAAAAGAAAAAAAAATCACTTTGGAGCCTGCATATACTTAAGCCCTTTTATAGGGAAACTAAGAAGAAAATTAACATTCGGTTTAAAACTGAAGTTGAAAAAGAGACTCTAAAAAACATTCATTAAAGTTATATAAAGATGTGTTAAATTTATCAAAAGTGTATAATAATAAAGGTTTATGGACTCAGGCTTGGGATTGCAATGTGATTCTGAAACTTGAAAATGACAGTATTGTACAGATTCTGAATATTATTAATGCTGAAGGTGACAGAGGCATGGTTAGATATTGGGGACAAACAAAATTAGGTATTGTATGGAAAAGCTGATCATTTAATTAATAATTGTGCAAAATGAAGATGTTATACATGTAGGGAAATAGGACATGATGCAAGGAATTGTGAGCCAAAATGTGATAAATGTAATAAAGTAGGACACTTTGGGAGGGACTTTATAGAACAAGGCAAAAAGGATAATGTTATAGAAAATGAATTAGAAACATGAGAAATACAAAAATAAGGTATTAATGTTGCTGATAGAGAATAAATACAAAGAAAAAACTAAAACAAGGAAAATTTTAAATACAGAAAATATTGAAGAAGAAGAGTCAAGATTAAATGATAGTGACAATGTTACATGGAATATTTGTAAACAAAAAATAAATTCTATTGGTAAAATGGTAAGGGACAGGAAAAGGAAGAATAAAGGATGATTTAAAAAAGAAAAAAAAAAAGCGAAAGGATGAATGTATATATATATATATATATATATATGTATATATATATATATATATATATATATATATACAGTTTCACTTTAGAATCTCAGACTACTGAAATATCGAATTTCAGTAGCTTGTGACTGAAGTATCAAAAATGTACTTGCACGAAAGTACAGAATCTCAAATGCGGAAATGCTGAATGTGGAAATGTTGAATCTGTGGTTGTGGAGGCGCATACGTTCCGTGGGATTCCCTGTGTTCGTGAGGTGCAGTGTGGTATGTGGATGTAGCTGGAGATTTAGGTAAGTGATGTTTTACTAAGGGTTTTGACTAGGGATTGTAGTGTGTGTGAGTGTGTTTGGAGTTCTGAGGTGTGGGTTAAGGTAGGTAGGTAAGATTGTGTGTGTAAGTGTTGAGAGTGGTGGTATTTGTGTGTTTGTGCAACAGGAGTGTAGAATGTAAAGTGGTGTTTTTTGTGTGTGTTTTTAGTGCAACCTTGGAGTTAGTATATATAAGTAGCGGGGTTGTGGGGGGGTGCAGCTCTCCACATGGGGGTGCAGGGGGGCCTGCCCTCCTGCTTATATGTAGGGTCTGCACGTGTGTTTGTTTTGTTGTGCTTGTGTGTATTTTGTTGGTTTGTAGTGTACAGAGGAAGGTGTATGTGTGCTTGCTTGTCTGTGGAGTGTGTACGTTGGCAGTGGTGATTTTGAATTTTGCGATTTTGGGTTTTTCAGTGTTCGGCTTTACAGTCTCAAGATACTGAATTTCGATATTTCAGTATTTTGGGATTGTAAAGTGAAACTATATATATATATATATATATATATATATATATATATATATATATATAAAATGCATCTTGGTCGAACATAAAAGGCTGAAAAATGCAAAATATCGAAGCATCTGTTAATCAAATTCTTTTCTTGGGAAAGAATTCACTTGGCCGCTTCAGTACTTTGCCATTTTTGGCACTGTAGTGAGGTCTCGGAGTTGGTATATTAAAGTAGTTAATGTAATGTTTGAAATTGTTTATTTATTTTTTTGTTGGAACAGCGATTTTTTCCAAGGGGAAAAATCGCTGTTCTGACAATTCAACATTGTAAGCTTTCACTTACATAGGGTCAGTTAATCACCATTTGCTTTTTTAAGCGTTCGGTGATATAATATAGACTCTATATATGTATATATATATATATATATATATATATATATATATATATATATATATATATATATGTACACACATACAAACACACACACACATACACACACACACATATATACATATATATATATATATATATATATATATATATATATATATATATATATATATATATATATATATTCATTTAAGGAACATTTATTTGTACAGGTTTAGTCCTTAATGTTAACAGTTTAAAGACATTTGAAAGAAGATAGAAAGAAGAATAGGAATTTTAGAATTCTGTAAAAACAAGAATGTAATATTGTTATCTTAGAAGATGTCAGATTTTTTTATCACAAACAGAAAGATATCAAACAGAAATATGATGGGGAAAATGTTATTTGGAATTTTGGGAAGGAGACTTGTTATGAAATTCTTATCTTATATAGTCACACAATAAAAGTGTTAGATGTTACCTTTGTTATAACAGGTAGAACTACAGTCGATGTAAAATGGAGAGATCAAGTAACTAGAATTATGGCTATGGTTATGCTTATGTAAAACAGCATAAATAGCTATAAAAAGGAAAGAGAGAAGAAATGTTTAGGAATATCATTCAATATGTTACAATTACTATGAAATTTAACATAGCAGGAGATTTTAATTGTAACTTGAGATTGCAGAAAATGAAAAACTATGATGTTGTTAAGTTACCATGCAATATTATGAAATGTGGGCAATTAAGGATTTGGAATCAAAGTATATGAACTTATAAAAGAGGAGAAAAGAGAACTGAAATAGACACGTTTTGGTATCAGAATGTTTATTAACTGTGGAAGAAGATATTTTGATGACAAGATTTTCAGATCATAGGGCAATTTGGATTGAAATCAAAGGAAATTTTGAGCCCATAAAAATAGGGAAGAGATTAAAAAGAATAAATGAGGTGAATGGGATATCTTAGGTAAAGAAAAAAGTTGTGATTGTGACAAGATCTTGTGGGGATGAAAGAATTCTATAAGGATTGGTCAGAATGCTGACTAAGTTTTAAACAGAAGTATAAAAAATGTTATATGACATAAGAAAAAGGAAAAATAATAAATATGGAAAAGATAAGATATAAGAAGGTAAATAATGCTATTTATTGTTTGGAAAGGAATGATGACAATTTTATTATGTAGGAACAAGAATTATATGAATTAAATAAGAAACAAATACAACATATATATAATATAAGCAAATATATTTTTGCAAGGAAAAAATAAGAAATTGAAACATATTTAAGTAAAATAGCTAGAGAATAGCAGTGTTGTGAGAGAATTGAAGGATTAATTGGGTAAAGTATATAATACGCAAGAGGAAATCCTGGAAATAGTAAAAGAATATACGAAGACATTATTTGAAGAACAGAGGGTAAAGATTAGTAAGAAATGGACATGTTTATCCATTGACTGACAGAGATAATACAGATTTAGAAAAACATAATAACCATAGAAGAATTGCAGCACGTTTTGAAAGCAGTGAATCTAGATTCAGCAGCAGGACTAGATGATATTGAAGGTAGGATATATAAGATTATGACAATGGTTCAAAAAGAATGGTTTATAAGGGTATTAAATGAATGGCTGGATAAAGGATTCATGCATAAATAATTGTGTAGTGGTGTAGTAAGATTTATATGGAAAAAGGTGATAAATGAGAATGATAGAATTGGAGATCAATAGTATTAAATAATACTGATTACAAATTTTTCATGAAATTTTTTCAAAAAAGAATGGAAAAGTATGTAAAATTGTAAAGGGATATGCATATGGTATAAAAGAAAAAGGTCTCAGGATTTATTATTGATAATCTGGGAAATAGTAGGTCATATACTGCACAGAAATGTTTATGCAAAACTCATGGTGAGAGACTTAAGTGGAGTTTTTGATTCCATTCATCATTTGGTATTACGGGAAATAGAAGGTTTAATATAAGTGAAAAGATAAAAAATAGTTTGTCTGACTTCATATACGTATAATATGGTTAAAGCATTAGTAAACATGTGGTTTGGTGAAGATATACAGCTTGAGAAATGTATTAGACAAGGTTGTCCTTTGAGTAGTATATTATTTGTGTTGGCAATAAATGTGATATCTATACAGATAAATAGAGGCATGGGATTGATAAATTATACTTTGAATGAAGGGATAAAGATACCAATTATGCTATCATACCCAGATGATATTGTTATTATTACTGAAGATGAGGCATTTATGAGTAGAGTGATAACATATTTACAAGAAACTATTAAAGTAATAGGATGTTCAATAAATAAAGAAAAAAAGTCATGGATTGGGATCATTAAAGATGAGTGGAGGAATTTAATTTAATATGACAAAAATAAAAAAAAATTGGAATATGAATTGGAAAGCAAGATATTATAGAAACAGTATGGAAAGACAAATTATCAAAAATAAGAAATACATGTTTATTTTGGAAATTGTTTTTCTTGTCTTTCAAAAATAGTGTATTTAATTAACAAGATTTTGATAGCTAAAATTGCTTACTTAGCAAGGGTTTTCAGTTTGCCTTTGACTATAAAAAAAGAATTGTATAATTTTATTTTTTCCTAGATTTGGGGTTCCAGGTTGAACCCAGTTAAAAGGGGGATTTTGTATGTACAAAAAGAGATGGGTGCAATAGGTTTGATAAATCTGATAGTATATAGCATATCTTTGAGTTTATATAAAATAATGAAATGTGTAAAAGACAATGATGGATTGATTCTAACACTGCTATGAAGTGTAAAATATAAAATGCAATGGTTTATTTAACTCAAAAAGAAGGCGGGTTAGTTTTAACAAAGAAATAGAGAATTATCAAGATAAAATCACGTTATTGAAAATGAATGTTAAAATGACTGAAATAGGAAGGAAAGTATTGTAAAATAACATTATGGAAATATTTTTGGATATATGCATGGAAAGGGTTGCATAAAGAAATAAGGAGCACAATACAAGCAAGAATACTAAGATGTAAAGAAGTGATAGAGTGCCAAGAGTTTTTATGGAGACTGATGATATAAAAATTACCAGTGAAGGCAAATATTCCTTACAAATACATCCTCTCCAGGATTCAATAAAATCTATATAGGCTCCATGTAGATCCTACACAGAATGTACTGTTGTGCAATGCTACTGTTCCTCCTTGGCAGCTCTCCATGCATATTAATCATGGCACGCTGCCAAGGGAGATTAGAGTAACATGGATATTGAATCCATGTAGGCAGTAGTGTACTGTCCCATGGTTGTGGATTGTCCAAGGAATTCCTGGTCAGATGCTATGTACAGGAGAAGAATCCCTGTAACGTACCCTGCTAGTGTAGAAATATGTGTGAATTTTAATATGTTGTGCTTTATATATATATATATATATATATATATATATATATATATATATATAGTTTACTATTGTTTATTCGAACGGAAAAACATTTTCTGTTCAAATAAACGAATAGCAATGCCGAAAGTAAAAAAAAATACCTTTCACAATGTCGAGCCAAATGCTCAATGCATTTGACTTTACATTGTTGTCGAAACCACCACATGATAGCCATATAGGAGCTGATGTAAATAAAACTCCTATACAGCTATCATGTTTTTGCAGGGGGCAAGCCCCCCTGCACCTGCCATGTGGGGGGCTTTGCTCCCACACCCCCCAACTTATATATTCTAACTTTGAGATCGCACTACAGTGGGGATGTGGATGAATTTCCACTCCCCACTGTACCGCGATCTCCATGCAGATAGTCAAGTTCCACTTATGCGAATGCAGTTACGCATTCGCATAAGTGGAGTCAATTATCTGGTGCAAAAGTGCTTGTGCGTTCGACATTCTGTTTTTTGGCACATTGCAGCCGATAGAATGTCATTTGCACAAACAATAGTAAACCTATACATATATATATATATATTTTTTTTTTATTTCATAAATGCCTGCTTGCACAGCATGACAAGGAGCACAGCAATGCTGAGCTCAAATCTGCCAGACATCTAAAAATAGAAACCGGATGTAATTAATAATTTTTTCTACTTTATTTATTTATTTATTTATTTTTTAAATGGCCATTTGTGCAGGGTGGTGCTTAGCAATGGTAACAAGTAGCTTAACAGTATATGTGAATGTATAAAGGATTTTGTAGTATAGGTAAAGTCAGCATAGAATGTTGTAGGTCCCGGGTACAAGTCCCCCGCAGTCATACCTTTTACATTTATTGCTGTTGAAATGTGTGAGCTGACCTAAACGTCATTTTAATGTAAAAACAAATTTGTTACATTTGAAAAACCTGCATGGTGCTAAGCACTGCTTATACCTGGTTAATGGCTACTCCTGTTTGTGCATTGCTAAGCTTCACTACAACATGGTTGTGCCAGTTTGCGCAATGCACAATGCTAAATAACACGTTGCTTTTTTGAATGTTGCGATATGACGTGCAAGGGTGGGAAAATAGCCTATCTTAAGGCAAAAGGCAGGAATTCTGCATCAGTCATTGGAGAGTACTAACCTGTCGATATGCCTGGTGGTGCTGGTGAGGGAGCATGATTTCAGGCACACAGGTAGTGTATGCAGGAGTCCAGAGTGTTTGTTGGACTCCTGGTCCAAAACTATGAAACTTGGCTGTTGCAGGGTGATTACCAGGGCTCAAAATGTAAAGCTGAATCCTGGGATCAGTTGGCCATGGATTTCACCAGTGCTACTGGTATCCCCTGCACTGGTGAGAAGTGCCCTCACCAGTATCATGATCTCAAGCGAAGTAAGAGTAGAACCTTGGACACCTGGGTCCATGAGGTGAGGGATGGGCATGCCCCACAGATATGTAAGTATATTTGTCACTACTTTACTAAAATACAAGATGAATCTGTGCAAAACTGGTATACATAATGATGAGTTTCTCTTCCAACAGCTGCAGCTGAGTGGGCGCACAATGTCCAATCTCATGCCGGGCACCTGGCCAGGATGTGCTGGGAGTGTGGTAAGTACAGATATTTTCTGATAACTGTAGTGCAATAAACAATAAACAATACCAATAACAATAAGCAATAAGGTGTAAAGTAGGGTTGTGGTTTGATAACTAATATGTTGTAATAAGTGCAGTAGGGCTGTATTATTTTTTTTTTAATTTCTCCAAATGTTTTGGGTTTCTAATACCATGACAGGAATGGACCCCATTCCTAAGTCAAAGTACAATTAAAGTTCATGAAATTAGTATTGTTTCACTCTTTGATGTCAGCCAAAAGTGGTCTTTGCAGCACCCGCATTGTGCCCAGTAATGACTCCTTCTGCAGTTCGTATGGAGTTGCATGTATTGGTAGCATATCTAAATAAGATGTTAGACTCTTTTTTTAAGACCCGTTGCTCATACTATTATTGGAACTATTTGGGTATCTTTCTTCCACATTACTTTTGTCTCTGCTTGCAGATCCTTAATTTTTATAACTTTATGTCTCTCTGTGCGCAGGACACTGTAGTCACTGGGTGTGATAATTTCAATGATCAATGCTACTCTTGTCTTTTTTCCCTGGACCACAATATCCAGTTTTCTAGCATCTATCTTTTAAATTGTTGGTAATGGATGATCCCATGTGATGTAGACTTCATCATTTTCTATGATGCTTTGTGGCTCACGTTTCCAGTACTTTTCAGCCACTTCAAAACCATAATGTTTGCGCAATCTCCAGTGCAACAGTATCGCCGCATTGTGGTGCCTTTCAGTATACAGTCCTTCTGCCATTAGTATGTCACAACCAGCAACGAGGTGTGCACTGTTTCCAGTTTGGTTTTACAAAACTTACATTTGTCTGTTTCTCCCACATGTTCAATTGACTTAGTAAACCAGCATGTACATACACCACTATCTTGAGCCACCAATATTAATCTTTCATCTCTTGGTTTGAATTCACCTCTCTTTAACCATTCCTGTGTTCATTACTGATCAACACGAGGTTCTTCCGGAAGTCTTCTATACTTGCAACTATCCACATTTCTTGCCTTTTCATCTGATCCTTCACCTTATATTCTTTCTTTTGTTTTTGTTTGGCACATTCAGTTGCTGCCTGATTTTTATCTCCTTCTGGTTTGATTTCCATTCCTGCTTGACGCTGATATGTTTCTGCTAGATTAATCAGGGAAGCCATCTTAGATTTATTCTCCTCATGTTAGAAAACTTTCACTACATTTGGGTCTCATAAGATCAGCAGATATGTGTGGAGTCTCACGATTGCAGATCTGTACATGTAGTCAATTTCAAGGAGCCCCATCAAACCTTCAAAACGGGGAATATATAATCTTGGTATGCACTGATTTTTGTAGATCATTTGGTGAACATGAAGCACCCTTCTTGTTTTAATATCTAATCTGTCCAACACATTTTGGGGCCAATAAAACACTGCAAAACCATAAGTTAGGACAGGAAGAGCAAATTGGTTTATTGCTTGAATTTTGTTCCTAGATGTCAATGCTGTTTACAGGATTAATTTAAGTCTTCTAAAATATTCCTTACTAAGTTTTACTCGCATTTGTTTGTGTTTTATCCATGATCCTTTATCAATTCCCAAGTATTTATACACTCCCTTTTGCTGAAGTTCTTTTATATCACATTCTTGTCCCAAACTGATGTTTTCCTGGTGTTGCAGTTTTCCTGCTTTAAAGGTTGCTTTTGCACATTTATCAAGGTCAAATGTCATTCTAATATCATCTGAAAAAGTTTTGACAACCTGCAGCTGTGCTTTCAGTTCCTCATCTGATGAGCTATACAGTTTTAAATCATTGACAAATAGAAGATGAGAAGTTTTTAGACATTTTTTTGTTTTCTAGGAGCCAAATTGTAGCCATGGCCTAAGCTGTTAAGTAAACAGCTTAATGGGTTAAGGGTAAGGCAGAACAGCAACAGAGACAGAGAGTCACCCTGTAACATCTCCCTTTGAAGTTTTATCCCTGGAATAAAAATTTGTCCTTTATTGTGGTTTAATTGCAAAGTGGTCTGCCATCATTTCATGGTCACTGTAACATAGTTGATCAGTGTAGGATGTATCTTATACATTTTTAAGCACTCTTTTATCCATGAATGTGGGATACTATCAAATGTTTTTTTGAGTCAATCCATGCCATACTTAGATTCTACCCCTTTTTACAGTTCTCCACTATGACTTTATTTAACAACAAGTGACCCTTTGTTCCATATGACTTTCTTTTATTGCCCTATTGTTCTACTGCCATAATTGAGTTCTCTTCTAAATGAATATAAACTCTGTTAGCATGAATTCCCATGTATGGTTTATACGTCGTCGGAAGCAAGTTATCGGTCTATAATTTTTGGGGTAGCTTGCAGGTTCAGTCTTAAGTAGGAGCATTGCTTTACCTGTTGTTAGCCAGATTGGTGTCTGGGGTGTGCATATAAATAGTTCTTACTCATGGCTATGTCTTCATGCAAAGATGTTAATACTTTTATCCAAAAGTTAGGCACTGCATCTGGGCATGGAGTTTTTCAATTAGAGACTTTTATTAACTTTGTTTCAGTCTCTCTGGCTGTTACTTCATCCCATTTCATATTTTGTACCTTTAAATGTCTTATTCTTCCTTTTACTTCTCTTATCCTTTTAGCATCTTTGTTGTGTTCCACAGGGTCTTCACAGATACTTCTCCAAAATGCATCTATTTCTTCTTCTTTTGGTGGTCTTTCAGTTTCTTTTACCTTGTTTCCCAATTCTCTATAAAACTTTTTGGGTCATCACTAAATTGCCTATTTTGTACTTTTCCTTTATCTTTATATTTATCTGTGTATCTTTTAAGTTTTTCCACTTGTGCTGAAATTTTTTATTTATTATTTGCAATAGTGTATGATGGATCCTGGTATATTTTAATACTGCAGGGTTCCTATCACATTGTCGAACTTTTAAAAGTTCGAATGCCATATGGTCGACACAATATGTTTGAACATTTAAAAGTTCGAACGTTTCAACGGAGATCCCCATACAGTGTGGCAATGGAAGTTTTCCATTGTCTGCACTGTAGTGCGATCTCGGAGTTAGTATATTTAAAGAGCAGGGGGTGTGGGGAGCTTGCCTCCCATGTGGGGATTGCAGGGGGGCTTGCCCCCCCTGCTTAAGCTTTCAGGTAGGTTTCTTCTGTTTTTTTAATTTCATTTTCAAACTTTTAAGAGTTTGAACATATGGTCTCGACCATATGGTGTTTGAACTTTTAAAAGTTTGATTATCTGATATAGACCTAATACCGCACACTACTTTTATAACATCTATCTTTCTTAGTATTTTTGTTGATTTATTCCCTCTTCTATGGTCTTCTAACAGTGACACTTCTTGTCATAATTGCTTTATATTTTTCTCTGTTCGATACGTCAATGATGATATTTGATTTCTCCTCTTCCTTTGCCTCACCAGCCTGTGCTCTTTTGGTAGAACATTATCAGTTATTAATGTAGTTGCACAAGTAACATATCCTGTTTACTTCTATTATATCACATGGATCTCTATGGACACTCCTAATTACTGTGTTCATTTGTTTTATCAGACTTCTGACTTTTGGGTTTTGTTGACCTTCTGCAGTCTAATTCTTTCATTGATTTTAATATATCTATCTATAGCCATTAAATCAAGCAACTCTTCCCTTAGTTCATTTTCTTCCAGACAGGGGCCACATCCTTTGTTTTCCATTTCCTGCGGGCATGCTATAGAAAGTTCTATAGCATCTTCCTGTGGTACCTTCTCCTCAATTTCATCCTGTACCATCCGTTGCTCTGTCATATGGGAATTCACTGGCCTATCACTCCCCAACATTGACTGCATCAGAGTTTGCAGAGTTTCATGTTCCTTCCCTTGCTGTCTAGCTTCAAGTGAAAGTTTATACTGGTTTCCTGTGGAAAGCTCCAAAATATCTTGATATGGCGCCTGACCAATTGCTTCCTGTTCCACTGAGTTACCTTCATTTAGATATCCATTGCTCTATTCTGTTGTGGTGCTTTATGTATTAGATTTTCTACAGTGAATCCTTCACTTTGCTCCATAACTTCGGTTTTTATTTCTTTAACTTCTCCATTAATGATCTCCTTTTCTACTTTTCCTCTTTGTCTTCTTACTTTTTGTATTGTAAAGTTTTCCATATCTGGATTCCTTTGCTGTATTTATCTTCAAATATATTTGATGCTGCTGTTTTTTATATTGGTTAGTTTTGCTTTCTCCTTGGCATAAATATTACACCATATTAAATCTCTTTTTCTTTCCCATTGTCCATATTTCTTGTTCAGATGTCTCCTGATCTTCCTGCTTCTCCTTGCTTTGGGGACTCATTATATTATGCTGTGATGCAGTCTGTGTTAGACTTTCTACATTAAATCCTTCACTCCACAGACACTCCATAACTTCAATTTCTATTTCTTTAACTTCTACTTTACTAATCTTCTTTTCCACATTCCATCTTTGTGATATTAATATTCACTGCATGTCTGTACTAATGTTGCTGCAGTCAACTGTAAAATTGAAATAAATAAATAATGCAAAATTAATAGCCTGAAAAATGTATTGCACAAACCACAGTACTGTGTCTGCAGCCCACTTTCACACATAATGCTCTCTGTTCTTCCCACTCAAGGAACAAGGTATATGGGTAAGGTAGCCCATGTTCTGGGCAGATATCATGTGTGTACTTCATAGATTCTAAGGAGCAATAACAATGAAGTGTAAAGCAGGATTGTGGTTTCATAAGAATATGTTGAAATATGTGCAGTAGGGCTATTCATTGCATGTCTGTTCTAATGTTACTACAGTCATTTGTTACATAATGTGCACATGTTCCCTGTAGTCACAGCTTTTGAGTTCTACTCCCATGCATAGCAGCTAAGACATGATGGCTGTCTAGTCTACTTAATGTACACAAACATAGCTCTTAAGTGTCACATTTTTTGTAATGTAATGACTGCTCAATCTGTCTGGTCCTTGATTAGCAGATAAATGATTACCTGGAATGTAATGTATTTGCAAATCCATTTACAGATCACCTTAGTAGTTATGTACATGCACATTATGTGAAACAGTTCCATGTAGTTGTGTACCTGCATTTGTTCGTGCTTGGCCCATAATGTCCCATGCTAACAGCTTAAGAAGTATGTATGTATGTACCACATCATATATAGAAGAATTTTAGTTGCTGTAGTTACAATTGACACTGCACACCTATAGAAGTATGTATTAGCAGTCTGTGTATCAATATCATCCGAGACTTCACTAATGGTATGTTTTTTTCTCTCTCTCCCCCCACTCCTTATCATTTTTAATTTCTTAATGTTATTTATTATTAGGATTTAATACTGTTATATTCTGCTCAACTAACTGTTTTGTCGGATTATGGGTTATTTCATTCTGGTTTGCTGTTAACATACATACTGTTACGTTATTTAATGTTGTCTTCCATATAATATACTTTAGTATGTTTTTGGATTAATCAGTATTGTGTACTCTTATATTAATACTAGCATTGGTTTGGTTATTACTAACCTAACCTATTATTATAACTAATTTACTACAGCTCAACAAGGTAGGCTGGTTCCAGGTGATCGACCTACCTTGGCTCCTCTGGCCATGGCAACTTGGCCCAGCACATCTGGGACCCAGTCTAGTGGTGCCTCTTCTGCTGTCCCTGCACTACCTGCAGAGTTCGATAGTTCTGCCCTACAGGACGGGGCTCTTTCCCTCTGGGAGAGGTGGTGGAGGGGGTGTTGTCACCCATGATGAAATGCCAGGTTTGGTGCACAGGATTGTATTCTGTGGATCTGGATGGTGCCTGTGCCAGATAGAGTGCATGCTGACCACCCTGGTAGGGCAGCCTCTCTTCGGTGCCCAGCCTCCACCACTGCCACCCCATGGGCAGTGAAGAAGCAGTGCTAGCATTCCCATGGGTGGATACTTGAGTCATGTTGCTACCTTGTGGAGGTTCTTATTCATTTATTTATTTATTTATTTCAGTTTGATGACCAGGGAAGTCCACTGGGCTGAGAGGAGCCTATTTCCAGTGGAGGCCCGGGGAAAAAAGCTCCAAGACACATTACAGACATGCACAATGCAGTAAAAGCATAGTCGTTAAGCTAAGAATACATCATAATACATACATACATACATACATAATACACTGTAATTCACTATATTAATACAGAAAACAGTGTAATATTATCTTCAGGATGAGAATCTAGGAAGAGCTACAGGTAAAGGAATGTTGTTGTGAAATTTTTGTATGTACAGAATTAGTTTCATTGTGATATAGGAGAATCTAACAAAGATATTCATGGTGCAGAAGGAGATCGTCCAAGACTGTATAGTGGGGTGTATTAGTAGGAGTAGCAATGGTGTGAGAAATAAGTGATGGAAATGAGAATGAGAGTGGGAGAGGGAATGAAAAAGTGTAGAGGGGAGTTATGTTGGAGAGTGACATGGACATGCCCATTTCAAAGATAAATGGGAGAACAAGAGAGATTTGAAGTTGGTATGGTTTAAAATATTGTGAAGGGCGAGGGAGAGAGTTCCATAGTTTAGCTATGGAGCAGGATACTAGAAGTTGCCCAGGGGTTCTTAAGGGATTGTAGATCTGTAGGAGGTTTTGATTTTCTGATCTGAGTGAGCGGTTAGGTATGTAGGGGATTAAGGTGGTAGCAAGAGAAGGGCAGCTGGAAGGTTTGAAGATTATTTTGTAGGCTGTGGTGAGCTGAAGGAATTTCAAGTAATTGGGTAGTTTGAGCCATTGCTGGGTATGGAGAGAGTGGCAATGGTGTGTTGAATTTTTAGAATTGGTCGTGAATTTGCTTATTTTATGGTAGCAGGACTCAACTTTGGATTGTAGGCAGAGTTGGAGATTGCTTAACAGAGGAGTGCCATACACAAGAGAGGGGAGGAGGTATGAGGAGGCTAAGATTTTTATGGGGAGGGGCTGAGGCAGCGGTTGTGTCTGTACAGGAGTCTTAGCTTTTGGTGTTTTTTTAATGGTGGATTGGATATGGCTGTCAAATTTTAGATTTTCATAAATGGTGATGCCGAGCAGTTTGGTATTGGATACAATTTCAAGGGGGGGATGTTATTCTGGATGAGTATGAAGAATGTGTTTTTGTCAATAGTGGATTTTCTAGAGGGAGAAACATCATCAGTTTAGTTTTATTAGTATTTAGGGCCAAGTGATTGCTTTGCATCCAGGTTTCTGTTTAAGATAAGGCTGACTGGGCTTTTAAAAGCAGATAAGAGGGGGAGTAAGCTAAGCAGATGATTGTTGACTTGTCTGCGTACTGGATCAGTGAGGACTCAGGGATGGTGTGGTGGAAGTTGTTTACAAATATATTGAACAGTAGAGGACCTAGAACAGAACCATGGGGTACCCAGTGGGGGTAGGTAGGAAGGGAGAGGTTGAGGAATTCCATTGTACAGCTTTCTGATGATCAGAGAGGTAGCTAGAGAACCAGGCTATGGTGGAGGGAAAGAGGTGGAGAGAGGAGGGTTGAGATAAGAGTAAGGGGTGGGAGACGGTGTCAAATGCTTTTGGTAGATCTAGGAAGAGGATAGATACTATTTTGAAAGAGTCGCACGTTTGTTTAATGGTTTTGAGAAATGAAAAGAGGGCAGTCATGGTACTGTGACAAGGGTGGAAGCCATGTTGAGTGGGGGAGAGGAGATTGCTTTGTGTTAGGTATGGCATCAGTTGTGAATGCATAGCATTCTCTAGTATTTTAGAAATTGGGGAAAGGATGGTAATAAGCATGAAGTTGGAGGTGTCTGTGTTTTTGCCTCCTTTGTGGAGTGGGATGATATAAGCATGGCACCAGATAGATGGTCCATAGGATTCTTGGATGGATCTGTTTATTAGGATAGAAATGGGAATAGCTGTGCTGTCTTTAGATAGTTTGAGAAAGGCTGACGGTAGATTATCAGGTGCATTGCAGCAAGGTTTAAGTTTGAGGAGTAGTCTTTTTATTGTATTTTGGGGATTTAGATGCAAGGATAAGAAGGAGGTATGAGATTGGGGGAATGGGGGAGGTGGGTGGAGTTGAGATTGCAGGGGGAGAGGGAAAGAGGAAGACAGTTTAGCAATACACTCCACAAAGAAGGAGTTGAATTGGGTGGCTCTTTCAAGGTTGGTAAGGTTGGGGTTAGGGCAGTGGTTATCTTTGTTTCCTGGGTGGAGAAGGGAGAAGATGGTGTCCCAAAATTTTTTAGGGTTAGTTGAATGCTTGGATTGAAGATTGAAGTAGTATGCTTTGTGATCTTTAGTTATTAGTTTTTACAGCATTTTGAATCTCTTTGAATTCTAGTAAGGAGTTTTTTTTTTGTTTTTCTGGTATTGCTTCCATTTTTTGTCTCTGTTGTATTGCTAGTTTGGTTTCTTTTGAGAGCCAGGGGCAGGGATTGGACTTGACCCCTTTGGTTCTAAGGGAAGCGTGGTGGTTTAATAGATTTAAGAATGACTCATAGAAGTAGGTTACAGTATTGTCTAGGAGTAGGGTGCTTAGAAGGATCTAGTCGGTATGCTTTAGACATTCAGAAAAGGTTTGAGGGTTGAAAAAGGAGAGGCTGTGGGTTTGAATGTAGTGGTGTTGCTTTTGAAGAGGAGAGGAGAGATGGTTGGCAAAAGCTGGCAGTTGTTCGCTGAGAGGGTCAGGAATGATTCCAACATTTGAGATGAGGTTGGGATGGGATGTTAAGATACAGTCAATGATGGTACCAGAGGCCCATCTTTGTTTGGCCTGGTTGGAGAGTTTATTAGTTGGGAGAAGCTGAACAGGTTGATTGTGTGAGAGATAGGGCTTAAGAATTAATAGAGGCCCAGTTAATGTTCATATCATCTAGGATATAGGTTACGTTTTTGATAGTGGAAGAAAACCAGGAGAGGATGTCTTCTAGTGTTTGGATATTATTGCCAGGGGGAATATAGAGGGCTCCTATGCATATGGACTTGTGGTTGTTGATTTTTAGTAGTCCTATTGTTATTTCAGCATTGGCAAAGTTGGGAATATGATTGGTATATGGGGTAATGGTATGGGAGGAGAGGTAGATAATAGCTACACCTCCACCTTTCTTATGTAGTCTGTCATTGCAAATCATTTTGTATCCTGGAGGAGGGGTTTAAGCCAGGTCTCTGATATGACTATTATGTCAGGGTGGTTGTGGGAAAGCCAGGCATGGAGGTTAGGGATTTTGTTCTGAAGGCTTTGGGCATTAAATGTAGTGAGGAGTATGGGTTTGGGAGTTTGAGGTTGTGTGGGAGGGGAGTTAGTGAGCTGAGAGCTGGTGGGTAGTCCTGGGGTTGGGGTGAATGTCGCTGGAGGCTGAGAGTGAGATTTTATTGAGGATGAGTGTAAGGTAGCTTAGTGTGGAAGGAGAGTTTGAGAGATGGTAGTGGGGGGTTTTTGTGTGCGGTTGGAGGTGTGTGTGTAGAGAGGCTAGGGTAGGTAGATTTTGAGGTTTGAATAGCAGGGTTGTGTTGGAAGAGTAGAGTTCAAGTATGATGGTAGTGAAAGGTGGTGTGGTAGTAATTTGGTTAGTGATAATGGGATGTGAGGATGAGGTATGGTAGGAGTTAGGCAGTTGTGTAAGATAAGTTAGACAGGTGAGAGAGGTGAGTAAGGTTGATAGGATTAGTAGATGTGATGAGATGGGGGCATTGTTTTGGAGGGGTGGGCATATTAAGATTGGAGTTGGGTGTGTTGGGTAGAGTGCAGAATTAATTGGTTGATTGGTGATTGCGGGAGGAGTTGGGGATGAATAAATGTATTGGTAGTGGGGGCATGTGGGAAATGGGGGTAGGGTAGGGGAGCGGAGTGAGCTCAAGCGTAGCAAGGGTGAACGGAGTGGGTTGCGCCAGAGAAGCGGTCAGCAAGTGACAAAGAAAGCAATCAGTAAAACCCTCTCGGGACTGAAATGGCCGAGCTGTGGGTGGAATTGCAATGTTACAAATGAGCTTAGAACGTGGAAATGAAGAACAAAGTATCATTAATTGATACAATGTGTAACTTCTACCTGTACTAACTTGAGTTACCATTTAGATAAAGGTTTAATATAGTAGAAGTTAGGCTGTAGATAGTTATACCTAAGAACTGTGCATTTTATAGTAGAAGGCTGGGGAAGGGAAGGGTAGAGCTGACCCAGAGGAGTATGCACTCTTTTAGCTAGTACTAAATAGGGTGAGTTCACTGTTATTCAACTTATTGCACATAAATTTCACTGTTAGAGTAAGTTGGTTGCTGTTTTGGAGGGTCTAGGGATTTGCTCTAAGTGGTGCCACTGGTGTTGCAGGGAACGTATAGAGATTTCACTGTTAGAGTCAGTTGGTTGCTGTTTTGGAGGGTCCATGGACCTGTTCTAAGTGCCTTCATTGGAGTTGTAGGGAACTTATAGAGATTTTACTGTTAGAGTCAGTTGGCTGCCGTTTTGGAGGGTCCAGGGATCTGTTCTAAGTGGTGCTCCTGGCATTGCAGAGAACCTATAGAGATTTCACTGTTAGAGTTGGTTAGTTGCCATTTTGGAGGGTCCAGGGATGTGTTCTAAGTGGTGCCACTAGCATTGCAGGAAACTTATAGAGATTGCAATGTTAGAGTCAGTTGGTTGCCATTTTAGAGGGTCCAGGGATCTGTTCTAAGTGGTGCCGCTGGTGTTGCAGGGAACTTATAGAGAAAAGAGCACACTCCAGGTCAGATGCTAGGAAATCAGGTTAAGCCAAATTTTGAGACTGGAAATTCCAGAACACCCTCCCCATCCAAGGTGTTCACCCCCCCCCCTCTTGTGTCACACACCACCCATGTCGGCTGTCTTGACTTCTTCTCTGTCTACAAAATTTTCCTTACCTTCCCAACTTACCTCCCCCACAATTACCTGTGTTCCTTCCCCAACATCCCACTCTCACATTAAAAAAATAGGCACCTATTCAAAAAACAAAATATTGTCCCATACATAGCTCTCCATTTTGCACACATATCCACTGGACACACATAATTTGGTCCAATTGCCTTGACAACAAAGTTCATAGGTTCATAGTTTCATAGGTAGGTACTAGGCTATTGGACCAAGGGCCTAAGTAAGCCTAACCAGCAAGGTTCCCTGGCTTACGCCACCCAAGAAAGTTAATTTCCTGTGCCCCTGTCGAGCAGAGCCACATAAGTGATCCCCGGGGTGTATTTCCTATTTCCCATCCCCTCATCAAGATTTTTTTTGAAGAGTGCTAATGAGGAACTTTGCTTGACATAGATGGGTAGCTTGTTGCAGAGTATGGAAAGTCTCTGGGACAGGAATCTATACCTCCAGCATGTCCTGTTTATTGTGGTGACAAGGTTTAGGTCCCTTGAGTGTGTAGCTCAGAGGGACTGGGATTTCTTTAGGTGTAGCATGTCCAACAGCTCTGGGTTTAACATAGCTTTTTATGTTAGGCAGAGATCTCCTTAGAGAAGGCGATATGTTACAAAGTAAAGCTGGGGTTTTTTGAGATGGTCAGTGTAGGGCATCTGTTTGAGGCCAGTAATCCTCTTTGTGAGGTACTTCTATGGCCTTTCCAGCAGATGTCTTGTGAGGTACATTCCAACAGGGGCATTGTACTCTATAATGGGTCTAATGAGTGCCGAGTAGAGGGGAACAATGACGTATGTTTTCCTGGATGAGAACCCTTTTGTGATGAGGTGTGCCACATAAAAGGATTGCCTGACTACTGTGGCGATGTGATTATCAAAGGAGAGACTACTGTCTACCTGGGTCCCAAGGTCTCTTATCACACATTCAGCATTAAGTAGACTGCCGCTTATGTGGTAGTTCATGGGTACAGAGTTTTTACCAAAGGGGAAGACAATGCACTTTTTGACATTGTGCATGAGGCCATGCCTCTGACACCAGGCATCTGTCTCAGTGAGGCCCTTCTGTAGGATGACAGTCAAGAAAAGCCACGCACAGATGGCAAGTGCAAAGGCCAAAAATATCCACAGTAGAAAGCTCAAACGGCCAGCACAAAGGAAGAATCCAATCTATTTATTTAAACATAAAGCAGACCGGTTTCAGCCCTGAAGACCTTTTTCAATGCAAGAAGACAAATTAGTGTAATGAAAACACCCTTTTTAAAATACAATCCTTAATTGTTCCACCAATCAGAACAAAAAAAATTAATTAATTTAAAATGTAAAAAACACACCCACAACAAAATGTGTACTCAGTACAGCCACATAAAAAAATATTCAATCCAGCCACATAAAAAATACCAAATGCAGGAAATGTAAACATATTTAATAAGCTGAGGATAAAAACCTAAGAATGAAACAATGCTGAAAGATTATTGTAGAACCCAATAAAGTAGAAATATCCCTGACAGGGACCTATATTCAAACCTACTAAACTGAATCTTGACACTATATTTAATAAATGTCTCTAAAGGTGATCATTAAGTCCAAGGGAAACAAACCCCCAGATGAATGATCCATGACCTTTCTTTTTTATTTAGAAGTTTATGCCATTTATTCCTGGAAAACCTTGAATCTACAACCTTGTCAATGATGGTAAAATTAAACCTAGCCATTTTGTGAAACAATGTATGTTTGTATAAGGCATAACCTTATTTCTGATATTACTCAAATGTTCTGAAATCCGTAATTTAAAAGACCTAGATGTGAGACCTAAATAAAATGCAGAGCAGTGGCACTCAGCCAAATAGATCACCCAACTACTACTGCAATTTTTAAGAGTCTGGATTTCAAAAACATTTATGGTATTTTTGGTGTAGAACTCCTTGGTTTTCAGTACATACCTACAGAAAGTGCAGTGTTTCCAGGGAAAACAACCATACACTCTAGTACCATCTAAGGTGCATTGAGTTTTCACTTGAATGGATGAATGCCTTTTATCAAAACTTAAATGTCCCCCTAGAGTTACATCTCTTCGATAGGAAAAAGCACATCTGTTGTCCAATATTCTAGCCAAATATTCATCAGAACATAAAATATCCCAGTGTTATTGTATCAACTAAGTAAGATGTTTAGTATTTCTACCAAAAGTGGTAGTAAACCTAATTTTAGATTTTTTATGGGATTCAGAACCTTGATAGGTGAGCAATTCTTCCTAGACATCTTATCCACTTTAGAACTGGTATATGACAAATGTCTGGCTGAATACCCTCGTTCTACAAATCTATGGGTTAAATCCTTATTGAAATGGTCAAGATCCGTCTGACCTGAACATATCCATTTTATCCTCATAATCTGGGATTTCGGAATATTCCTCATAATATGACCTGCATGACAGCTGGATACATGCAGTAATGAGTTGGAATGAAAGGGCTTCCTGTAAACTGTACTAGCTAAAGTACCATCATGTTGTTTATTGATCAAGACATCCAAAAATGGAATTGGCCTCCTCCTGTTAGAGTAAAGTGATTTCCCCATTTATTGTTGTTAAGATAACAAATAAATTCTTGTAAATACACTGCATCAGATTTCCAAATCATCTAGCAGTCATCCAGGTACCTACGCCAGATATCCATTTCATCAATAAAGATATTATGGCTCCTATCATAAATCATATGGTGTTCCAGGTAACCCATAAAAAGGTCCGGATAAATAGGGGCAAAAGCAGCCTCCATAGCAGTACCATGAACCTGTAGATAACATTTTCCATTAAAAAGGAAAACATTCTTAGTTAATACATGCTCAACCAAGCAAAGAAGAAAGGTATTAAATTCAGGATTATAAAGATCAAGTTTGGTGTGCCAAAAATCCAGTGCCATTAGACCCACCCAGTGAGGGATGCTAGTATATAATGATGTTACATCTAAGGTGCACAATAACCACTCATCTTCCACTTGAGAGTCAGCAATAATGTTAAGGAACTCTGTCATATCTTTAATCCTATCCCTAACTCCCTTCAACAAAGGTTTTAAATATTTGGTTAGGTAGACAGAGATGGGTTCCATTAAGGAACCACTACCTGACACAATTGGCCACCCTGGGAGATTATGAATGTTTCTGTGCACTTTAAGAAGCAGATAAATATGTTGAGAAGAGGGTTCACTGACCTTAAGGTTAAAATAGGTTTGTTCATCAATGATACCCTCACTCTTAGCCATATCCAAAAAATTGTCAGTTTCAATTTTGAAATGTGGAGTTGGATCAATAGGCATGTTTGTATAGAATCTGGCATCATTGAGCTGTCTGTTGGCCTCAGTTTCATAATCAGACAAATTCATAACCACTATAGAACCCCCTTTATCTGCTTGTACTATAACCAAATCTTTCCTGCTCTTAAGTTTCCAAAGTGCCTCTCTTTCTGCTTGATTTAGATTATTAAAAAGCAAACCCTCACTGGTGTGTCCACCAAAATGTAAGTGAATATACATTTCTGAAATATCTCAACATGTTTGTTCATTGGTGGTACGAAACTAGATGCATGAAATTTAAAGTCCACCTTATAAGGTTCAGTGTGGTTTTCTGAATGTCTGAAAAAAATCTTTAAATTTAAAAGTCTACAAAAAGACAATAAATCCTGTGCAAAATCATTTTTTTGAGACAAAGAAACTGGGTATGTAGTTTAATCCTTTATTCAATACATCATAATCACTGACTGACAAAACAGCAGAAGAAATATTTATGACCTTGTTGGCAGTCTTTTCAGCTCCAAGAGTTGCAACATGGTCTCTGTTGTTAAACTGGGATTGAGCTCTGCATTTGTCTTTTCTACCCCCCCCCATTTCGTATGCCTTCTAAAGGGACCTTATCATTAGTCAAAAGACCATCATTAGACAAACAATGCTTGTGCGCTGGTGATGTCTGAGAAATCTCATTTTCAGTATCAGTATGGAAGGATATATCATCTCCCAAACCATCACTTATGGTCTTTTTGAGGATATATTTTCTTTTTCTTTTTTTCCTGGGAGTTTGATCCCTAATTTTAGAAAATGTAAGATTTGTGGTCTGTTCGAAAGGATGACCTTGGTTATAATCATACTGATCTCTGTTAAATTTACGAACCTTCCTAGCTTTCAGCTCATTTTCAGATTGTAACAAGTCCCCACTCAATTTCTTTAAACATTCTTTATATTGGGGTTTGTGTTCAAATTGTTTGGCATTGTGACACATTTTAGAAACATCTGTGTTAAGAATTTCAATTCTGCATGTGGAGTCTGCAACCTTTACAGTGTGGGTTCTTTCAGTAAGCTAGTTGGCAACCCATCTTGTGATGTAGGGATTTATACCTAGTTTAGTGAGTTTAGCTATAATTCCAGAATGGGGGATGGTGTCAAAGCCTTGGCGAGATCAAGATATGCTGTGTGAACCACCTTACCCTTGTCTATGGCTTTGGTGACTGCCTCAAAGAAGTCAATAAGGTTCAGAAGGTATGATCTGTCTTTCACAATCCCGAACTGGGTGGGTTCCAGAGTTTGGAGGTTACCAATGTTTTTATTTATGAGTTCCATGATGATACATTCCATGGCCTTGCAGACCAGGCTCGTCAAGCTAATAGGGCTATAGTTACCAGGATCAGTGGTGGCTCCCCCTTTGTGGAGTGGGATAACTGTTGCTGTGCACCATTTAGTGAGCACAAAGCCTGACATGAAACTATGATTGAAAATGGTGCTTAGGTGGGGAGCCAGTTCATTCTGAAGTTCATGTAAAACGCAGCCTGGGATGTTGTCCAGTCCCATGGATGCTGTGTTTTTTGTTTTAGACAGTGCAGCTTTTACTTGCATAGATGTGATTACAGGGACTGTGCATTCTTCTTGTATATTTATGGGCCTTTTAGCGGGTGAGAGGGGGGTAAAGTTAGCACTGAACCTATCTGCCAGGATGTTGGCAATATCAGTTGGTTCTGTAATTTTCATGCCGTTGTGCTATAACTCAGAGCAGATCTGGGTGTTGCCATTGAGATTTCTGACATAGCTACAGAATGCTTTGTGGTTGCCCTCAGAATAAGTGGCAATTTATTTTTCATAGCTAGCTTTGGAGGAGATTATAAGGAATCTCAGCTTCTTACTGAGGCTGACCAAGGAGCTCCTCTACTCAATGGATTTTACTCTCTTTTGCAACAGTTTCTTCCTTCTGTTGTAGAGTTTGTTTATGGCAGAGGACCACCAGATTGGCTTCATTTTTTTGGAGGATAGTGTCTTGGTTCTGTTTGGGATAGCATGATCCATGCACTCGTGTAAGTGCTCATAGAGGGCATTTGTGTAGGATTATGCAGTCGTAACTGTATTGTCCATCTGCATGGGTGCCATGGAGTTCATCACTTCTGTCTTAAGAAGCATGAATTTGGCTTTGGAGAAATTTTTTACCATGGTTTCCTTAATGGTGGGTGGGGGTGGGATGCGGATATCTAGGGTGATTAGCTTTTGGTCGGATCTGACCAACAAGGAGTTGATTTCAGGTGTAGAACACAGGTCACTCATGTTGGTAATGACTAGGTTTAGCTCATGTTGGTAATGACTAGGTTTAGAATATTGTTTCCCCTGGTGAGGGTGTGGATGAGTTGATACAGGGCACTGGAATTTATGAATTCCAGAAAGCGTTGAGTGAAGGAGTTGGTACATGAGTAGTTTTCCCAGTTAATGGTGAGGTAGTTGAAATCAACCATTATTAGGGTGTTTGGTTGAACTCTAATATTTTCCAGTATATCAAGAAAAGATGAGTGGGAATCCTGGGGCATGATGGGGGATCTGTAGCAAGCTACAATTTGGATTGCAGTTTTGCCCAGAGTTAGTTGCACTTGGATAACATTGGATGCATTATGCTGCGCAATTAGCCTGGAGGTGTGGATATCCTTAATGAATATGGACACACCTCCACCTTTGGTGTTCTGGCCCAGGCTAGATGGCTGAAAAGTGTGGTATGAGTTATGGTATGCCAGTTATGCCTGGTAATGCAGGGGTGCTCTCTAGACCCTTGAACCAGGTCTCAGTCACTGCACAGGTATCAATGTTCTCCATTTTAAGGAGTGTCTCGAGAGAGTGCATTTTGAGATTTAGACTTCTAGCATTGAGTAGCATTACCCTCAGTGTTTGCTTGCCTGTTACTGTTACGGTGATTAATTTGTCATTTGAACCTTGCCTAAAAAAGGCACTATAAGGGCAGCAAGACCCTTAGCCAGTATCCAGAATCCCAGGGGTGACATGTGCAGGCCATATCTGGCAAAGCATTGTGGTCTGTTGGCTATGTCATCCCAGGCAGACCAATACTGGATCCACTTAGAATGACACCAGAAGCTTAGCCAATTGTTGAAGTCAATCATTTTGTCCTTGTACTGCGGTATCATTCTGGGTGATGGCAGGATGCTACTCAGGGCTAGGGTCATACCTGCCTGGGCTACAAGATCGGAGAGCTCTTCCATGCCTTTTTTCATGTAGTCCAGGGAGGTACATTTCAGGTCATTCAGACCAACATGGACAATGACAGAGTCATATGTGTACTTGTTGTGGAGTGACCTGAGTATGTGGGTTATGCGGCATATCCTGGCACCTGACAGGCAGTTGACAGTAACCTTCTCCTTGTTTAGCCTGGTGAGTGGGACATCAGTATGCCTGACTATAGAGTCACCTATGACTGGTGTGTTGGGTACTTTTTTTGCCTTATGGGCTGTAGTTTATTGGCACACTGAGTCTGTGGGCTATGTGTTATTTGGGTAGTGTTGGGGGGTGGAGGTTGCTTGAGTTTCTGCTTTGGAGGTCTCTGTTGCTTGAGCAGATTATTATTGAGAGCCTCTGTGAATGTTTTTGTGTTTCTATCTGTGGATTTTGGTGGTGTAGGTTTAGTGGGACTATGTGATGAGTGTGGTGTGGTGCAAGTGTTTACCTTCTCCTCTTGACTGTCAAGTTCAGTCTTGGTTGGAGAGAGCTTTACCTCCAGTTTGGCTAGATAAGTGCATCTCTCCCAGGTTGTGGTGTTGGGTGGTAGGAGTAGATGGTTGTCTGTGTACATGAGGCAATTGCTACATTGCCCCAAGATGCCCAGATTCATCAGATAGACAGGATAGAACACTGGGAGCTGACCCCTGGACATGCCTGAATAAAAAACTAGTTTCCTCTAGACAAGTGAGGAAAGTGAGTATAAAAGCTGTTTTTCTCTAAGCAAGTGAGGAAAGTAAGTACAAAAACTGTTTTCCTCTAGGTAAAGAGGAAGGTTGAGTTCTGTAGTAATTTGTAGCTTATTTAGTGCTAACAACAAGTTCTGAACAAGTGCTGAGCACGAATAAGCAAATTCAAATGCTAAAACTAAGAATCTGTACCTGGATCTTGTGGTAGATAGGCTACCTAGTGCTTACCACTCCCACTGATAAAGGAAAGGTGGGAAACAAACACAAACATGGGCTTTTAAACCAGAAAGTTGAAAGAGATGAAAAAACTGCCCAAACGGCCAATAAACTACAATTTCTGGGCCAGAAACCATTATTGTGGTAGATAGGCTACCTAGTGCTTACCACTCCCACTGATAAGCTAGAATGCTTCCCTCCAACACAGAAAGGCTTGGAAGGCTCAGAAGCTTACAAACAGTCCTGGATACAGCAAATCTGTATCTGGACTAGACTAGTTACAGGAAATGTGGGAAACAAGCACAAACACAGGCTTTTAAACCAGAAAATTGAAAGAGATGAAAAAAACTGCCCAAATGGCCAATAAACTACAATTTCTGGGCCAGAAACCACTCTTGTGATGGATAGGCTACCTAGTGCTTACCACTCCTACTGATAAGCTAGAAGGCCTCCTTCTAACACAGAAAGGCTTGGGGAGCTCAGAAGCTTACAAACAGTCCTGGATACAGCAAATCTGTATCTGGACTAGACTAGTTACAGGAAAGGCAGGAAAAAAAGCTTAGAATTTTTTTTTTTTGGAAAGTGGAAGGGGAGAAAGGAGAAACAGAAGATAATTCAAAATTAAGGACCTAAGTGGCTTGCCCTTCACTAATGTTATCTCTGTATTAGGTAGAATGAGCTAGTAACTCTAGACCGGAATAGAGCTGGGATAGAGCTGAACAGATGGGACTGGTAGGAGTGTCTGAAGTCAAAATATTGTCTCACTGTACTTGGTTGAGTGACCCAGTGAGATTGACCCTGGAGGAGTGTTCAAACACAAATTTACAGCAGGGGCAGGCAATTCCAAAGCAACCAAGATTAATACCAGAACAAGAACAGGGAGGGAGGCCAGGAAACTAACTGCAGAGAGAGAGGGGGGAGAGACCACAGTATTCTATGAAACAATTAAATAGAAAAATCATTAAGTACAGAGAGACACAGACCATAATATTCAATGAAACAAATAGAAAAATAAAATGCGTACAATCTTTAACACTGCAAGTTTGTACTTAACTCAACTAGTAATATAGTTGATTGTAGGTATGTAGCAGAAGCCAAACAACTCAGATATTGAGCAGTAATAATATGTTGTCCTCACCCCTCTCTCTGGTGGTAACAGTCCAAATTCATCTACAAATTCTGTCAAAGTGCACAGTTGTTGCTGTACAAGAAATGGATAGACATGGTTCTTCCCTACACCCTTCCTGCACATACCTACCTGCCTTTCACTATGTTTTCCCCCTGCTTGCACCCCATTTCACCACTGTCCTATCTCCTCTTTTTTTCTTTTCTTTAAAGATCTTTTGCATTACATTGCATGACACTGCATGTTGTGCAGCATCGCTAAGCTCAGCTAAATGGAGCTATATTAATATATGTATTTTAAATGATAATAAACATGTACAGAATAAATACCTGTCCCCTATTTTGAACCCACCACCATCACACTTGCAGACCACTGTATTAACCTGCCATGCCACACAGTTGTTAATTAAATCAAGTGGTTTAAGCAAAACATAGTAATTGCAAGTTACCATAATTAAGCATGTGCAAGCAGTGCTGTGCATCATGCTGTGTTGCGCAAAGTTGCTGAAAATGTAATGGAAAAACTGGGAGTGTAATTTCCAGTCTGGTACAGGACTACACCACTAGGAAGCCAGACAAAGACTAATAGATGTAACTGAGATCTCTAATAGAAAGTAAATGGGCACTTTTAACAGCAACATGTACAAGTACACCTGTAAAAACATTACTGGCAAAATACATGTTCAACTGGGACTCTGGGGGAGAAATACATCCCTATAAATCCAGGCACATAATAATGGATGCAATGCAGGTATGTCACACACTGTATGTGTGCACTTCTACCTTTAAAAAATACACATGGTGTAACATTGAATCAGTAGTTCAGTCTGTGAAATGCTTTTCAAACAGTAAGTTTTGCCACACATAGTCCTGGGTTCAAATCCAGTGGTGTGTAGCATTTAAATTACATGATTGTGAAGACAGCAATGAATGACTGAGTCATGCACTCTTTATCCACACTATGCATTTCAAATGAAATTTCTAATTTCCACTGATGGAAGTTGTGGGCCTGCAGATAGGAACACACTTGACATATCCGTGTAGCAGCACTATAAGAGTATAAAATGTCAGGTCATGCATTAATATGCATTCACAGTGGATTTTAACTTAGGTAATGCAAATTAATCTCTCTAACATCAGACTGCAGAACGCAATAATTTCATAAAGATATTATATATTAGCACAGATGAACAACTAATATACACATATTGAGGTCCTGCTAGTAACAAGAACTGCCAGCATACACATTCCAAGTAACTACTATAATGTAACACATGCCATGACAGTTGTCCAGATGATTAACATAATGGTATATTTACACCCTTTGTTACTCAAGGACACAAACATGTTGCCTAGTACTCTACTAGTGATACTGTTGCCTAACATACTTTCCTTAAACACATGCCTCAATTTGCAGTGGAATGGGTACCCTCACCCTGCCTCTATAACAAGGCTGCCACAGCTCCCAGAGTTACTCTTACAGCTTGTTGTCCTCCTAGGTGTTCATATCCTCTGCCTATACCTATTGCCTGCAGTATCAGCTGCAGCCTATAACACACACATCTGTATGTAAAAGTAGCTGCTACAGACATACCCTCTGTGATGATGTAGTATCCTGACTGTAAGAATGTCCAGCACAACATATCAGAAAGGGCTTAAAATCTACATGAAGGCCTTATATCTTGTTCAGTGGTTGTATGCCATTGGCTGATTATAATGCAAATCAGCTGTGTTGGCAATTAGCATTTTAGAACCACAGACTGGTTAATAGCCAGTCACCTAGTAATCAGAACCATGTTAAAAAAGCAAACAGATGGCTAGGGGAACCAGTGTGTATGAGACTTTCTTCAGACAGTAAACACATTGCCAAACACTTTATATATTTGCACATATCAATAGAGAAGTATTGTACTCTGTCAGGTATGTAACCTTTTTGTTTACAAAATAATGCATATGTGTGAATATATTTAGAAGGAATGGGGATTACAGCATTAAGCCTTTCTTAGAACTGTAATGATGACATGTCATTGATCTCCTACAGAGAATGTACAGTACATCAAGGTTGGAATATTTTTTGTCAATGTGGCACACTGGTCCCATGGGAATGCCCCTTTATAGTGGGTGACCACACTGCTATTTATTTGGCACTGTAGTTTTCACATATTATCAGGGGATTACCCCTAGGAGTCACACTAAAATGGACTCCTGTGTTGGGTATGTGATCATACAGCAGTATCTGTCATGGCACACATGGGAATAATTGTATCTGAGTTGTATCCACATGTTTAGCATGTTTGCACACTGTGGAATATGGCATGTTGATCAAGCATTGGAAAATGCCAGCCATTCTGTTATTGCTGTATCTCTACATAGTGTACTTCCATGTATGTGATCCTGACATGTTTTCCCATTTTGTTTTCTTTAAGAAAACATTTTTGCCAGATGATGTGCTCCTTTTATGGATTCTGAGAATCATATCACCCTGGAAGGCCTCCATCAACACCATGAACTCCTACTGTCCAGGGGGAGGCACAACAGGGGACAGTGGGCAGCATTGTGGGCTGACATTGTCCATGATGTGAACACCACAGGTCACTAGAGCAGGACATATGAGCAGGTTCGGCACAGTGCCACAGATATAATTAGTGCTGCACACAGAAGAGCAGCAGATGTGACCAGAGACTGTGGTGTCACTGGTTGAGGGTCTGCAGCAGAACAACTACTCTCAGCCACTGAGGAATTCCTGGCAAACCTAGGAACACATGACAGCTCCCAGGCATCCATCACACTGTATATCATGGATGTGGGTGCCACAGTTTCCACGCTAGAGGAGCATCCAGGTAGGCTTAGTTTGATCAGCATTGGAATACAGTAACATTCAGTGTATCATATTGTAGATACTTTTACATGGGTATCAGGTGCTTGTTCTTTGGCGGGGGGGGGGTTAACTGCAGTTTGAATCTCATGCTCAGATTTTGACCAACATAACAATTAACAAAGTAACTCTGTAAATGTCTGGTATATGGACTTAGTACCCTGTTATAGTGCAACATGTGGTGGTGTTTACATTGCCTCTCCCTCAGCTTCTCACAGGTCCCTTAGGAATCAGACAAGACTGTGGTCCTGCTCCTAGTAAGCACAACACTGTTTAGTTACAGATATAGATTTACTGCAATGTATTGCCTAAACTGTCATTCCAGGTCTGCTGGCTAGATTGCTGTACATTAGTACTACATGCCAGTGGGAGAGATCTGTCTAACAGACTTAACACATCTTTGAAATAGCATCCTGCCTAATGGCAAACAGAGCACCTCAGTGGATCTTGTCAGATGCCATATGTATGATTGGCAGGGTGACTATCATTTCATCACAGGGCTTCTGCCTTTGTCCCTTGTGGACAGGGGGAATATGTGTGGATCCTGTAAATAAGGGTATAAACTTGGCTAGGATAATGAGGGCTGTAGGGCCATTGTGCTACTAAAGTTCAAAGATCCTATGATTCCATAAGCTGATGTAAAATGCTGTAACAGCCACACACACAAACGTGGCTACATTGAAAATAGCACCACTTCCACTTACTGTTTAAAGGACACAGCACAGCACACACACACACACACACACACACACACACACACACACACACACACACACACACACACACACACACACACACACACACACACTTCAAGTTGTCTGCATGTAGATTAGAACAATTACCTATCTAATGGTACACATTACACATCACAGCACCTGATGCATGCACTACACCTCAAGTCCGCTATCACTATCTCTTTAGGACATCTTATGCTTGATGACATCACCAGGCCTAGTTGTGGTCAGTCATTTGAAGGCCCACATCACCTGCTACAACCAAAATAATGCAAAACCCTACCTATTTCTAATTCACTGAGGTGATCATATTTATGTCTTGCAGAGATACACACACATGGAGTGGCCTCGAGTGAGATTAGAATCCCTATCTATCTAATCTTACACACTATAGATCAAAGAACTTATCACACACACCACTGCTTAAGTCTGACATTACAATGGCTTCTAGTAGTCTTAAGGTCAATGACATCAGCAAGCGTTGTAGAACAGGGCAGTTTGGAAACTGGGAGCAACTTTCAGGGCCAAAAATTGCTGAATTATTGCAGTTTCATAGTCAGTGAGAGATTCTCTGTTGTTTTGCAGGGGGATACACACACACACACACACACACACACACACACACACACACACACACACACACACACACACACACACACACACACACACACACACACACACGCACATGCACACATGCACACACGCACACACACACTCACACGTGTGCACACACACACACACACACACACACACACACACACACACACACACACCAAGTGACCTGCCATGAGATTAGCACCCCTACCTAACTTTTCTTACACACTATAGGTCACAGTGTTTATCACACGTGCCATAGCTAATGTCTGTTTTAGATATGACTGCAAGTAAACTACTTGTGGATTACACAAACTATGCTTGCGTTGAACAGCATCTGTAGTGTGCAGATTGAAATTGCTTTGTACTGTTATCTGTATGTAGTAGCCTAGCAGTCAGATAACTGTTATTTATCCTAGCTATTTGGCTGCAGTTACCAGTTTGGCCATATGTGGCTGTTTTATTTGGATGAGCAAGACTGTGGGAAAGAACAATGTGCCCTGTCCATGTGTTTGTACACAACATTATACATTACACCATCTGGTCACCTGTTGCTGTATGTGTTGTGACATCCAGCAGGCACAGGGGTCTGTAGGTAAGTGTGTTATGTACTGTTGAGCCCTTACTTTGGATCCTTTGAGCAACATTATAGATGTGTGATAGTGCAGCTTTACTCACCATTATCGGGGTATGTAGGACAATACAGGCATCCACACACATATTTATGTATATAACAGGGATGTATATAGAAATGTGGCTGTGTGCGTGTTTGCAATATATTTATGCGTTACAGAGAGATATATGGGAGAGGCCTGAGATGCATATTATATATATATATATATATATATATATATATATATATATATATATATATATATCTATTTGTGTATACATATAGATATACGATCTATGGGTGAGAGACAGATAGTGACAGACAGATGTGTATGCATATATGTATGTATGTATAGACATATCTATACATAACAGGTCATTTTGGGTAAGGGGCAACAGAACTGTGCTCTGTTTAGCTAAGTGTATGTGCATGCCCAGTGGGATTGTCAGTACTTATAAACTGACTCAGGGCAACAGCTACCTGTACTCCACTCCAGGATTTTGTGCGTCACAGACAATGACATCTGTCCCTTTGTCTGCCGTACTGCACTTCACTCACATTGTCCATGGCATTCTTCACCTCTTTTTTTCTAGTGGCTCCTTTAGCTGTTTAAAACTTTCATTTAAAGGCTCACTGCTGCTTTTCAGCTGTGAGTAACATTTCTGCAGTTTGTTCTAAGTAGTGGGGATATTTGTAGCATTTCCATATTCATCTGAGCACATAATTCAGGGACATCTTGTTTTAGCCTAGCCATCAGGCATTTCAGTGAGAGAGAATTGTTTGAGGTCATTGGCTGACTGAGGTCTCCTGGACTACAGCTTAGACTAAGCACCTCATTGGTTCTTTTGAGATTTCTTTCTTAAAAGCTGTCTCAGGTTTCAACTTTCTGTTACCTAAGAAGCTCAGTTGTGAGTGTTCAGCCATTTTACAGTGAGCTGATCAAAGGAAGGACACTCAGCAAACTCGGAGCTACAATATATAACATTAAGTATCCTGTTTTTTGTTTATTTTGTTCTTTATTTCTTTGTTGTTTATAGCACTTTGTGTACTGTGTATTTTTCTAGCTAGTTTCACTGTGTGTGAGGTATTAACTGGAAATTGTCCACTCTTATTAAGCATCTGTTGGGTTGTTTGTTTATGATAACTTGTTGCAGTTAAACTCTTTTTTTCTAGTGGCTCCTTTAGCTGTTTAAAACTTTCATTTAAAGGCTCACTGCTGCTTTTCAGCTGTGAGTAACATTTCTGCTGTTTGTTTTCCACCCTCCCTCCCTGTTGGTATAGTGTTTTTATAGTTGGTGGCTTTGCAGTTGCCCGCCCCTAGTGTAAATTTGATCTGGGACCCTCCTCCCAGTCTAGTGTCATTACCTCATTCTACCCAGTACAGGGAGAGCATTTGAGAAGGCCAATCAGCTTAGTTTCTGCTACTCCTTTCTCTCTTTCCTTTCTCTCTTTCCAAAAAAAAAAAAAAAAAAAATTATCTGCTTTTACTGTATTTGTGTTTTTTCCTACTTTATTTTGCTTTTGCGTCATCTTAAAAGTACTCAATTGTATTTATTACTGCTTGGTGTAACTCATTGTAAGCCTTTTAGTTTAAGCACCTGGGCTTCAGACCAGTTTTACATTAGGAAGGTTTGTGGTCTGCACTGTAGTGGCAGAACAGGTAGCTTACATCCTTCTAAGTTGGGAACTGCTGATTGAGGGCTCAGTGTCGGTTATTCTAAAAGTGTATTAATTCTGGTTTAAGCACTTGGGCTTGAGGCCAGTTATTTTACATTAAGAGGGTTCGTGTTCTGCACTCTTGAGGGAGGAGAGGCTGGACTCTGTCTTTCTGAGCTGGGAATTTCTGGTTAAAGCTTATAGTGCCTGCATATTTGAACTGCTTCTTACTGAAATTGGTACACCTCGTTTGCTGTAACATAGACTAGATCCAGGCCTGCTGAATCTAGCTTTGTTTATATAACTTGAGCACTAATCCAGGCATTCTTTAAAGTATTCAGTTGTATTTATTATTGCTGGTAGTAACTTGATTAAAGTGTAGCTATCATTTCTAAGTCTTTTGGATTAAGCACTTGGGCTCCAGACCAGTTGTTTTACATTAGGAAGGTTTGTGGCCTGCACTGTGGTGGCAGGACAGGTAGCTTACATCCTTCTAAGTTGGGAACTGCTGATTGAGAGCTCAGTGTCTGTTATTCTAAAAGTGTATTAGTTCTGGTTTAAGCACTTGGGCTTCAGGCCAGTTATTTTACATTAAGAAGGATTGTGGTCTGCACTCTTGTGGGAGGAGAGGCTGGACTCTGCCCTTCTGAGCAGGGAATTTCTGGTTAGAGGCTTATAGTGCCTGCATATTCTAACTGTTTCTTACTGAAAGTGGTATACCTTGTTTGCTGTAGCATAGACTAGATCCAGGCCTGCTGAATCTAGCTTTATTTGTATGCTTGTTGTTTGTTTATTTCCCTGAAACGCTAATTCCACCTAAAACGCTGCCTTTTAGCACTTCTGTGGATCCCTAGTGATATCTGCATTGCTTACTGTACTTATTTCCTTGTTTCACTTGAAAGAAAGTTACTGTTTGTCATTTTTGCATTTAAGTTACCTGTAACACATTGCATTTAAGTTACCTGGCACTTGCTCACTAAAGCAATTATATAAGTCAGCTCTAAAAAATTAAAAGCACTACACCCTCACAAACTCCCCTTGAGTACTTTCTTCCGCACTGGCCCTTTTTTCAATTATAAAGGAATTCCCAATACTATTCTAGCATGTCCAAACGTCAGTTGTCAATCTCCTCTCCGGTCCAGCTGGTGAATCTGGGAATCTTGAGGCAATGTTACAACTGCCTCATGTACACAGACAACCCTCTCCTCCTCCCAACAAATTCCAACACATGTGAGAGATGCAACCATATAGCCAAACTGAAGGCTAAGCTCTCTCAACTCAGTACTGGCGTAACCAGTCAGGAGGAGAAGGAAACCACACTCACTACAATTCCAGTCTCACATAGACCTACCACGACAACAAACCAAACACATAAACACACAAAAACATACACGGAGGCTCTAAATAAAAATCTGCCTAAGCAGCAGAGACCTCCAAAGCAGACACCCAAGCAACCGCTACCCCAAAACAAAACACATGCAACACATAGCTCACAAAGCCAGTGTGCCAAACAGTCACAGCCCTTAAGGCTAAACAACACACCTGATACACTTGTAATAGGTGACTCTATCGTCAGGCACACTGACGTCCCGCTCACCAGGCTGAACAAGGAGAAGGTCACGGTGAGCTGCCTGTCGGGCGCTAGGATCTGCCACATAACACAAGCACTCAGGTCACTCCAAGGCAAGTACTAATATGACTCAGTCATTGTCCATGCTGGTGTGAATGACCTGAGACGTACCTCCCTGGACTACATGAAAAGAGACATAGAGGAGCTCTCTGAGCATGTAGCCCAGGCCGGTATGACCCTGACCTTGAGTAGCATCTTACCCTCACCAAGAATGATGCCACAATATGAATACAAGATTATCAATTTCAACAATTGGCTTAAGTGTTGGTGTCATTCAAAGGGGATCCAATGCCTGTCAGCCTGGGATGACATGCTCGACAAGCCACGATGCTTCGCTAGGGACGGCTTGCACCTGTCACCCCTGGGCTTTCGGATATTGGCAAAGGCTCTTGCTACCCCCATAGTGCCTTTTTTAGGCAAGGCTCAAAAGACAAACCCACCTCCATAGGTATCACAAGGGATAAGAAACTAAGAGTAATGCTACTCAACGCCAGAAGTCTAAACCTCAATATGCACGCACTCGAAACTCTCCTTAGCATGGAGAACATCAATATCTGTGCAGTAACAGAAACCTGGCTCAAGGCTCCCGAGAGCACCCCAGCACTACCAGGTTATACCTCATACCATGCTTTTCGCCCCAAAACTTGGACCGAACCACAAAAGGAGGGGGAGTATCAATATTCGTCAAAGATACCCACACCTCCAGGTTGGTGGCACAGCATGAAGCATCAGAGACTATCCATGTGCAACTAACTGTGGGTAAAACTGCCTTCCAGTTTATAGCCTGCTACAGACCACCCTCCCAAACACAGGAACCCCACTTGGCCTTCCTGAGAATACTGGAAAATATGAAGGTCTCTGCAAACACCATTATATTGGGCGACTTCAACTACCCAAACATAGACTGGGAGCATTACTCTAGCTCCAACAACCTAGCCCAAAGGTTCCTAGAATTTATAAACTCAAATGCTATGGAACAACTTGTTACCACTCCCACAAGAGGGGAAAACATATTGGACCTGATCATCACCAACATGGGGACACTATGCCCCAGACCAGAAGTGTATCCCTCACTGGTAAGATCAGACCATAAACTAATCTCACTGGATATTCACATCCCGACCCCACCCCCTGCCCAGAAAACCACAGTGAAAAACTTCTCTAAAGCAAATTTCACACACCTCAAAACCGAGGCGAAATCCTTCAAAGCCCCCGGGCCTGTGGAAAATACGGCCCAGACTGCAGAATCCTTTATAAACGCATTCTATGAACACCTTCAGAAATGCATGGATCATGCAATCCCAAATAAAACCAAGACCCAATCCTCCAAAGGCAGACGTCCTGTCTGGTGGACCCCAGCCATAAACAAACTATACAATAGAAGGAGGAAGCTACTACATGATAGAGCAAAATCCCAAAAAGGGAAGGCATCTCTGATCAGTATTAGCAAAAAACTACGGGCACTCATAAAATCGTCTAAGGCCAGCTTCGAGAGAAAAATTACACAGGACATTAAGGATAATCACAAGGCTTTCTTTAGTTATGTTAGGAACCTGGCTGGGAATTCCCAGATATGCTCAGAATTAGTCCAAAATGACAAAAAATACACCGAGCCCACAGACATTGCCAACATCCTAGCTGACAGGTTCAGTGCAAACTTCTCCCCCCTCTCCCCACCAAAAGGGCAAATATCTATCCCAACAGAGTGCTGCCCCCCTGACATCTCAGATGCTCAGGTAAGAGCCGCACTCTCCAAAGCAAAAAACACAGCATCAATGGGACCAGATGGTGTCCCGGGCTGCGTCCTACATGAACTCCAAGAAGAGCTAAACCCAAACATAAAACTAATGTTCAATCTTAGCCTTACTACAGGATATGTACCCAAAGAGTGGCATACAGCAACAGTGGTCCCTCTCCACAAAGGTGGTGCCTCAACGGATCCTGGAAACTATCACCCCATAAGCCTGACTAGCTTGGTCTGCAAAGCTATGGAAAGGATCATCATGGACCTCATAAATAAAGATATTGGGGACCTACAGACACTGGATCCTACCCAGTTCGGCATTGTTAAGGGCAGATCCTGCCTCTTAAACCTGGTTGATTTCTTTGAAACAGTCACCAAGGCCATTGACGAGGGGAAGGTGGTCCACACAGCCTACCTGGACCTTGCAAAAGCCTTCGATACAATACCCCATTCGGGCATTATAGATAAGCTCACCAGCTTAAATATAAACCCCTATGTCACTAGATGGGTTGCAAACTGGCTCAAGGACAGAACCCACATGGTTAGAATTGCTGGAGCCATGTCAGACTCCAAACCAGTTACAAGTGGCATCCCACAAGGCTCAGTCCTGGGACCTCTCTTGTTCGGTATATATTTCTCGGCGGTACAGGCCAACACGGAAAGACTGTGGCTGACCAAGTTTGCAGATGACTGCAAACTGGGCGCCATAATCAACTCTCCAGCCGACACAAGCATCCTCCAAAAGGGCCTCATAGAAACAGACAACTGGTGCCAGAGCCATGGCCTCAAGCTAAACGCCAAAAAGTGTATAGTCATCCCCTTTGGCAAAAACAAATGCCCACAAATTACCACATAGGTGGTAATCCATTAAGTACAGAAGAAGTCATTAGGGACCTGGGGACCCAAGTTGATAGCAATCTCTCATTTGACAACCACGTGGCCAAAGTGGTTAGAAAAACATTTTATATAGCCCACCTAATCATGAAGGGATTCACATCTAGATCGGGGAGGTCATTGTACCTCTTTACTCATCCCTCATCAGGCCCATAATTGAGTACAATGCCCCTTTTGGGAAGTACCTTACCAGACACCTGCAGCAACTGGAAAGACCCCAAAAGTACCTCACCAAGAGGATCAAAGGGCTCAAACAGATGCCATATGCTGCCCGGTTAAAGAAACTCCAGCTCTACTCAGTGGCATACCGCCTGCTCAGAGGCGATCTGTGCTTGACGTATAAAGCCATGTCCAACCCGGAATTAATGGACATGCTGCACCTCAGAAAATCCAAATCCCATCGAGCTACGCTCGAGAGACTTGAACCTCAGCACTGAAATAAATAGGACATGCTGGAGGGACAGATTCATGACCCAGAGGCTCCCTTCACTCTGGAATAAAATCCCAGTCCAAGTTAGGCAGAGTCCCACATTGACTCTCTTCAAGAGCAATCTTGATGAGTGGATGGGAGATCGTAGGTTTACCCCGGCTATCACTTCTGTGTCACTGTTAGACAGAGGCACAGTATACTAACCTCAAAAAAAAGGCATAGCAAAATTAATTTAAAATGGGTGGCGAAAGCCAAACACACTCTGGCTAGGCTTATAAATGCCCTAGGGCAGATAGCCTAGTATGAACCTATGAACCTATATAATTAATATGTGACAGAGGGTTACACCACGTGCATACTGACAGTCTGTAAAATCACCAACATAATAAAACCTCACATCCAAAAGGTGTGGATACTTCCAGATTAGAACCATTAATGGCAATATCCATGCTTCCTTCACTAGTCCACTGAGTCACACAAGCTGCCAGACAGAGAGTAGTCATTCATCACACAATCGATAGCATAAGTATCTACGTTGTTATTCCTGCGTTAAGTGAGAAATAAAATGTATGATCAATTTCTATCTTACTGCCCTGAGATTGCCTGGACTGCTGATATACCGTTGACCAGTTACTGTTAAAGCAGTTATACTGACCCTGGGAACTACTGACCAATAAGCCTGACCAGTCTGATCTGTAAGGCTATGGAGTGAATCATTATGGAACTCATAAATGGAGAGATTGGGAACATCCAGTCACTGGACCCCACACAGTTCGGCTTCGTCAAGGGCAGATCATGCCTCCTGAACTTGGTGGATTTCTTTGATACAGTTACTCAGGCTATAGATAAGGGAAAGGAGGTACACACGGCTTACCTTGACCTTGCTAAAGCATTTGACACCATTTCCCATTCAGGTATTATTGTTAAGCTCACTAGGCTGGGCATAAACCCTTATGTCACAAGATGGATCGCAAACAGATCCCATAAAGTAAGAGTAGCGGGATCTATGTCTGAATCCAGACCAGTAATGAGTGGTGTGCCTCAGGGCTCTGTCCTGGGGCTCCTCCTGTTTGGCATATACTTCTCAGAAGTACAGGCAAGCACGGAAGGGCTGTGGCTGACTAAGTTTGCGGATGACTGCAAACTGGGTGCTATAATAGAGTCTCCGGCTGACATGGAGATCCTCCAGAAGGGCTTAAATGAGACTGATGCATGGTGTCAAAGCCATGGTCTCAAGCTAAATGCAAAAAAATGCATAGTAATCCCCTTTGGAAAAAACAGAGTACCCACAAACTACAACATAGGAGGTAATCCCCTGAAATCTGAAGAAGAAATAAGGGATCTAGGGACCCAAGTAGATAGTCAGCTTTCCTTTGATAACCATATTGCCAAAGTGGTTAGAAAATCCTTCTATGTGACCCATCTGATCACAAAAGGGTTTGCATCAAGATCTAAGGATGTAACGGTGCCCCTCTACTCTTCCCTCATCAGACCCATTATTCAGTGCAATGCACCAAATGGAATGTACCTGGCTAGACATCTCCAGCAGCTGGAGAGACCACAGAGGTACCTAACCAAGAGGATTACTGGTCTGAAACAGTTGCCCTATGCAGCACGATTGAAAAAGCTAAGACTGTTCTCTGTTGCATACCGCTTTCCCAGAGGCGATCTCTGTCTAACGTACAGAGCCATGTCCAACCCAGAATTCCTGAACATGCTCCATCTTAGCAAAACCAAATCTACTCGAGCTACAAGCTCTAGGGATATAAAACTCAACACAACAATGAATAGAACATGCTGGAGGGATAGATTCCCTTCACAGAGACTTCCCTTACTATGGAACAGGGTCCCGATCTACATAAGACAGAGCCCCTTACTATCACTCTTCAAGAGGAACCTTGATAAGTGGATGGGTAACAGAAAGTTCACACCGGGCATCACACCAACAGCACTACTAGATAGGGGCCAAGGGTACTAGCTGCTAGTACAAGGGTCTAGGGAACTACTAAAGGGGTGGTGAATACCGCACAACGTGGCTGGGCTAATATATGCCTTCGGGCAGATAGCCCAGTACCAACCTATGAACTTATGAACCTATATGGGACAGCTGCCATGTTGGGGGTGGGGGAACAACACCACATGTTCTGCTGGGATACACAGTAGTCCAAATATCATGTAACCCCTCTGTTTAACATATCTCTTGACTAATGTAGTCAATATTCCATGCATGAGTACTAGTGACTATTAAAGGACACATGATAGTGGACTGGGTATCTGTAGTCCCATGTGGATGTTACTTCTGCAAAAATAGCCCAATATATTTACTTGCATAAATGTAGCAAATCCATACATACCATAACATACCATATCATAGTTATCCTTACAAGTACTGTGTAAGTTGGAGACTTACCTTGCGAATGCAGCAGTTGACAGAACTGTAGTTCAGGGCTGATTGTCTGATGCAAGCAGTACACAGCCAATACAGGGATGGGTACAGGTTGTGTGGGTTGCCTGGCATCACATTTAATATATGCATGTGAGTAGGAGTAAGGTGTCAGTCCATAGGTTCCTAGGTTATCAGTGAATGTGCTATGCATTGTCTCTTAGCCAAAACCCAGGGCATACTGAGCACATCTATGTCTGTCTACAGAGACATCAGTAGGGGGTTCCTCCTCTGAGTCCTCCTGTGACTGTGGCTTTGGTGACCTAGACACTGGTGGGGGACTATGTATCCTTTCCCTTTGCTGATCCTGCTGCAGCTGTTTCCACAGGATCAGATTGTGTAGCATAGCACATAATGTGAACAGAAATGCACATGTGGCTGGAGAGTACTGCAGGGCTGCATCAAATGTATCTAGGTATCAGAACTGTGACCTCAGAAGCTCAAACACATACTCTATGATGTTCTTGTTTGTGCATGTGGCTCATTATGGCATTCTTCCATGGGTGTGTGTGTGTATTTCTGATCAGGGTCATCCTCTACGGTTCCAGGATGTAGTCACCATCCCCCAGTAAATGGCAGTGTGGGATGTCCTCCCAGCAAACATCTGGTACAGCTGTGATGCATGCCAAATATGAGAGTTGTGATAACTGCCAGGCTGCCAGCGCACACATTCAGGGTAATCCTCTGGGCAATGCACATGACCTGGCAGTTAATGGATTGGTACCCCTTGCAGCTGACATAGAGTCTACCGTCTTCACCAGGTGGTGCCTTGATGTGTACATGAGTGCAATCAAAGACACCCATTCTTCAGGGTAGTGTGCTACATGGTAGAAGTGTTGCATACTGCTGGCCCTTGACTCAGCAGTGAGGGGAAAAGATATGTGCTCACTGGCATGTGGTAGCATGACATCCAGGAACTGGCAGAGTATCCTGGATGCAGATGCCTGTGAGACCCCCATCATGTTCCCAGTTGGTCTTTGGAAAGTACCTGCAGCTAGTATCCTAAGGGATACACATACCTTTGTTTCCACTGAGATGCGTTCCCCTCTGTTGGCTCTGAGTCTGAGCCGAGGGCAGCAGAGCTCAGTTAGTTCTTGTAGTATATCGCTGTCCACCCTGCAGTGCTTTACAATCTCCAGCTCATGTAATTCCCGGATGGTTACCCTGTACCTGAACACTCTTCTCCTTCTCTGTCTAGACTTATTGTCAGCAGCACCAGCAACATTGATTTCAGCATCCAGCACATACAGATGTAGCAGACCTGCAGCAGCACCTAGCATTATCTCAGTTAAAATTCCCAAGCCTGTATTCCAATAGTCCAGAGTATTGGGGGAAATCAGAATGTAGGGTGTATGCACACTTTATACAGCTCTGCAGTAGGTGTAGAATGAGTGATTGGCTAACTATGATGCCTTCCACCTACCTACAATATGATTAACATCATTTAATGGCCATATTTCAGTGTGCAATGCCGAGCACAGCACCATGTAGCATAGCTTATTGAATGCATCCAGTTCTAAGAACACACTCAATCAGGCAGCACGCAATGTAAACACATGCACTGAAACTTAAAAGAGTTTATAAGTAAGAGGACACACTCCCCCCTGATGTCAGCCAAATCTTGTGTAAACAGCAACATCGTGTAAGACCCTACACGAAGGGGATATGCAGACATGATTACTCCTTTCTGCTATTCAGTAAGCCCACCTCATTTTCATACTTAGCCATGCTGACAGCCTAGAAACTACATGCGTCATAGCCCTATCACCTTAGCAACAGCAGCAATATACCATTGTAGGGACCCCACACAAGGTCCTATAATACATTTCCGTCACATACTATAAAATTATTTTTTTTTCCTATTTTTTTTTTTCTATTAAGCATGTTTGTGCACTGCGGCACACAGCTCAAACATGCTGATATTATTAAAAATATATATTAATTTAATTTATTCCCTTTAAATTTTCTGACATACAGACTACTAGTTTTGCTCATATGTGTATATGGTCTTACATTTTCAGGGAATTTATATCCACATTTCTACAGTTTTATACCCCTTTTGTCTGTCTAGACTCCACGGACACTACAGAAACTGACACAGAATTTGAACAGATGCCTTTCTGCATGTTGGATCGCTCTACCTGCCTCATTTGCATGAGATTCACCAGCTTATGTGCCGATTTACATGCCATGTTTGCTCATGCGTGGACGCCTCTCAGCAGTGCTTACTGAATCTTAATACATTCATGTGCATGTAGGCATTGTGGCACAATGACTACAAGAAAAAAAAAAGTGTAGGCTTTATTAACCCCCGTATCTTTTTTACTTTTATATTGCATTGAATTTGAAACTGCTGAGCATGTGTTTTTTTTACGTAAAATAGTTAAAAGATTATGGAAAAAGATTTTAGACTGGAGCTGTGTGGAGAGGTTTAAAGAAGTAAACAGTATAAATATGGATATAATAAAATGTGGGTATTACAAGAATAAAAGTAGAAATTATGTCAAGAAAATTGATAGAAAATGTTTTGTATTATATGAATAATTTGGAATTAAAGGGAGAAGGCAATTACATTTAATCAAAAATGGGACTTGCCTATGATGTTAAAGGAAATAAGGTTTTGCTTGTGGAAACTAGACTAGGGTCAGAAAACAAAAAATTAATATTGTACCTGTGATGGAAAAATGTGATAGAAAAGTTATTGCAGATATTGTGTACAATGTAAATATTGTATATATTTCAGTAAGTATGTATAGTTTAATAAAGAACCCACCCTCTTTTCAATAGATTTCATGGGATCTTTTACATCCACCTAAGCTACGACCCGTTCAAGTAAATGTGATGGTACACTCAGAAGTGCATCACCCCCATGCTACATTGCCATGTTAGTAATTTGAAAATTAAGCCAATCACCTGATGTGGGAATAGCTGCTTGTCAGCATTTTAGTTATTATAGTGTTAAATCTAACATGTTTACAAATCAAATTGAACTACCTTTATATGATTATAGTATCCAAAATGGGATACGTACATTAAATAAGCATACAATAAATGCTGATCATGCCATACTTTTAAATTTTGAGTTTAAGGGACTGTTATGCAAAGTTAGGACAGGGGTGATTTTATCAATGTTTTACAGTTATATGCAGCAAAGTGGGGGATACACGTAAAAGGTTTCAATGGCATATGTCTCAATGAAATTATTTGTCAAAAGCCATATTTCAGAATCAGGAGCAATGCCATATTTTATTAATTAATGTCAGTCAACAATATTTTTCAGTGCAGTCATTTTAAATGTGACACTGCTGTTAAGCCCATTAATTGATTTGATTGTTTAGGAGTGTATTACTTTTAAATGGAGCACTTTTGAAGTTTTATCTCACCTAAAGAATGGCTGGATTATCCAAATTGCCATTATGTACTGAATGTGTCATTCAAAATTAACAGTGTTTGTTCCTGAAGTGGTCTTCACTTCTTGTGATCTATTCTGGATTTTTGATGTCTCTTTAGTAAAACACATGTTCTGTACTTGTCCTAGAGTGCTAGAACAGTGTTATATATTTCAGTTGTTGTTTCAGTGGATAACTAGTTCTTGCCAGCTGTCAATCTAAAACTGTGGGTGGTGCAGAGGTTAATGTTGTTACCTCACACAGAGGTTCTTCAGTTTGATTCTTGGCTGGGGTGTCTTCTGTGTGATGTTTACATGTTCTCCCTACATTTGTGTGGGTTTCCTCCAATATTCTAAAGACATGTATCTGGAGCATTTCTCCATGGTCCTCTACCATACCTCTCAACTGTCCAGATTTTCACAGACTGTCCTTATTTTGGGCTCATATTCTTGGTCTGTTCCTCATAAAATTTGTACTTTTCTGGCAAACTCTGGAATGATCCGAGGACTGAAATCACTAAAGAATTACATACATTTGAGATTCAGACTTCAAATCCTTCAGAAAATGTATGTTAAACAAACCCTGTTGGTCTAGTAAATTCCCAAGTTTATAAGAACAATATTTAAAATCTGTAACTATTTCTTGGTCTTTGTCCGCCCATTTTGTTGGGTTTTGTCCAGATTTCTTGCACTAAGATGTTTTGAGGTATGGCCTCCTCTGAAAATGGGCGCTGTCCTAGTTGGACTTTCCTAGTCAACAAATGTTAAATAAATAAATAAAATATAAGAGCTGATATAGTTATTCCACAGAACTGTTTAAGAGGCAGCTATCCTGAAGAGTTTTTTCTCACAGTGAATAATGAAGCTGTTAAAAACATGATTAGTGACAATGTCCTAAAAGTAGACTTTAATATGTAACAAAATAAAAATAAATAAATAAAAATCCTTCACTATCAATAGTGTTTGGGAGTATGTTTCATTTCTTGCTTAGATTAAGCTTAATGAAGCCACCAGGGCTTGGGTGTTCTGAAACAACACACATGCCATCACATTATACAATTTTTTAACAGATTAGCAAAATATTAATTTGCAAACAAGTTTTACATATGTGCACCTGATCTGGAAGTATTCTCAACATGAAATGTTAAAAAAGAAGCAGTATTCAACACCTAGACATGGAAATTGCAAAACAGCAGCAACATATAAATTTGATCAAATACAAGGATGCACCTCTGGAACTGAATATGGATGAGGACAGCAAAATGAAACAGGTCAAGACAAAAACATGTAAATGTGATAATAACAGTTAATAATGATTTCAAATCTGACTGTATTCTCAGTTGTAAATATGATGAACAGGAAAAAGGCTTGGAACCAAAAAATAATAAAGAAATAAGAATTTATTTTGGTCAGTCCTTTATGACAAGTAAATCTGAAGAAGAAGTGGATGATGAACTTGTTTGTATGGACTTATTAAAAATTGTGATGTTAGCATGGGTCATGCCTTTATTATTAAAACTAATACAGCTAGCTATAGTGGTGCCACTAATAGCGAGCATTTGGTTAATAGCTCAACTAGGGTAACGCATAGTAGTGATTCACAGCATGCAAGAGTGGAAGAGAACAAGTCTGATCTTACTCAACATGTTAAGGAAGTAGAAAACCACAATGTTGACAGTTTTGGCTTGTGTAATGGACACTTTAGTAGGATGGATTCCACAATTCCCTTAACTCATTAGTTAACATCCTCCCAGGCAAAATGGAAAATGGCCATTTGGAAGTCAGCACTGTTGTTTCATTTGCAAAACTAAACATGTTTAAGCATCGAATTAGTAAACATCTCTATGGCAGTAGCATAAAAAGGGGAAAATACATCAGTTAACCATGTAACAAAATACTGATTTATGTCACTTTTTTAAAATTTCAAGTTTTAGAGGTTGTTACTCAAAGTAGGTTAGTAATTTTATCAAAGTGCTGTTGCTGTGTGAAGCATAATTGCAGACAAACGTGAAAATACTCAGTGATCTGCACTTCATTGAAACTTTATCTCTGAAATCTGTAACTCAGAAGGAAGGGAAATTCCATATTTTTATTAGTATTAGTCAACAAATATGTAATTGAAAACATTTTCACTAAGGTTTCCTTAAATTTAACAGCATAACTGGTTAAATCCATTAACATATTTGATTTACCAGAACTGCATTGCTTTAACAGGGAATGTCTTTGCATCTCTATTAGTCTGAAGAATAATTAGATAATTCAAATCTGGCCATTTTGTACTGAATGAGATTTTGTAGTAAACAATCGCTGGGCCTCAGAAAAATATCACTGCTAGTGTTAATTGGAAAATGCCACCAAGCCCAGTAAAGTGATACATTTCAGAGATGTGATAAAGCCATGTGGAGCAACATGTCATTATCATGTCTCTGAGTCAAGCTCTGTACAGTAACTGTGTTAATTCTCCCCATACAGACCAATGCAATGAAGCTGATCAAGCACTGCCAAACACATATGCACTCTCACACATATGCACACTCACTCCTTCACTTTCTCACACATGCATCAAGGCAGTTACAATTAGGTTCAAAGTTTCATAGATTAGTACTAAGCTAACTGCCCTTGTGAGCCATTTTAAGCTTAGCCAGTTATCCCTTGTGAGACTCATACCCTGCACATTGTGTTTGAAAGACAAACACCTTAACCATTAGGCCACCCTCCCAACCCCTACATATAGTCGAACACACACACACACACACACACACACACACACACACACACACACACACACACACACACACACACACACACACACACACACACACACACACACACACACACACACACACACACACACACACACACCAGTGCATATGACTAATTTGCATTTACTGTGTCCCTGGAATGCTGGCATTTGCATAGGAACATCACCAGTGAGACCAGCATAGATCTGCATGACAGAGTAATTTTACTGCAGTGAGGCCACACTATTTTCTGAATCAGAAACCTATATGCCATTGCATAAATCTGCCTGAAACACTGCTCTGACTTTATTGTTAGTGTGTCATATGTGGTCTTCTCTTCTTGTGGCCTGTGCAGGATTTTGTAGTGTTTCTTGTACTATTATAAAATTACTGTACACAGCACACTAGTTGTAGAAATAGTATACAGTAAGTGTATTATATGTTGTAATATGCAGCACCTACCTGAGCAGTGTCTTAATATAGCCCAGTAAAAAAATGCCCTAGACTTTGTCAATGGGTTCATAAAATGCAGTTATTTTTATTTTTTCTTTATTTTTATTATAATTATTAGCTGGTTATGCCCAACTGGACAGACCCATTTCTGAAAGGAGAACACTTGTGTAGAAAAGACTAGCTTTGTGGATTATAAAATAATATAGTGATGAAAATACTGTTAAACTAATATTGTTATTTAAATTGACACAAGATACATAGCAACAATTTTGAAAAATACTCATATATCACTGTTACCTCATATACATATTCTTCCACTATGATTCATTGAGTTATAACTCTGTATGGTACCAAATTGCTCAGCACATCTAGTTGGGAAATAAACCTGATGAAAAAAAAATAAATGTAAACTTATTTTCCAGGGGTAAGGTTGCCTGCATGCTAGGAGGGGGCAACCCCCTCCCCTATAACTTACAAACTTATATACAAGTCCACAGTCTCACAAGCATGAAGAAGGGATAAATATCTCAAAGGAAAGGAGTCACTCTTGACTCACACTTAGAAGCCACACAAGCGGTAATTACCAGTGGAATAATGCAATCTGGAAGGAGATGAACTTGCAAAGATAAAGCAACATTCAAGCTGCACTCTAGAAGCAGTAGGGAAGTTCTTACTTAATTCATAGTACCTGGAGAATTCCCCCTTTTTAATTAATCTCTTCTAAACAATAACATCATATCAAAACACCATAGAGTATAAACTGTAAACATTCTCTATATATAAACTTTCAACTAGCAACTGGCAGCATGTGCATAAGATATCCATCAAAACTACAGACTCATGAAAAATGAGACAGCATTTATTCATGTATTTATTTATTTAACCTTGTTTACCAGGGCAGGGCTCTTATCCAGATGGAAAATTTTCAGCCTGAGAGCATACAACATTAAGAAAGCAGTAAAGTTTACAACAAGTTTACAATATTGTATTATTAAATTTGAAAACATAGTTAGAAATAAAGTGCTGAATGGTTTCTTACCTTCTGGAGTGTGATGAGCCACTGGGCTCTGTTTTGGTTCCATTCTTATTTGTTGTCATTAAAGCAAATAATAATGGTGGGGTATGTTTTCTTTATTCTATTATAATGATATTCGGATTTACTTCTTTTTTTTTTCCTTCTGCCTACAGGTTTAGTTAATATCATTAGAAAACTACTGTACTGATTCCAGACTTGACTAGATGAAAACAAAATCACTGAAAAGGATTCCAAATAAAACTGGTACAATTCTGGTATACGCTACCTTCCATCTAGCTAATGTTCCACTGCTATCTCCTTTGGTAATCTACAGGGGCACACAGAATTTATTTCACATGTGCATGATTTGGGTATTGTTAACGACAAGCTGATTCTTTGGAACCAGAGTATTTGGCTGCCAAAACCTTCTATTTCTGTCTTAGGAACTAAGATGGTGGAAATGCAATGGCATTGTTTCACCTGAAGTACCATAGTGCTCTGTACCTGGGTTTGTTAGATAGTGAGGTCTTACACCTGCAGTGACTGCAAATTTTCATTGTTAGGCTGGTATCTTGCATATGTTGAATTTGCTATATTGTGCTAGACTAGTTCTTTGAAATTAGTGATGACTGCTGGCTGTGGCATGGTATATGTTCAAGTTCCTAATTCCCTCCTACCATGTCCTACATAATTTCTGTTCCAGTAAAGGAATTTTTGAGGCCCTGTGTCCTTCTGAACCAAATAAGAGTATCTGATGCAGGCCTGATGGATGTTCCTGAGGCTTGTCTAGAAATGCCAGTTAAGAGGTATTTTTCTAATCTGTCTTTCAGAAGTAGTTACCATCTCAGATATGGGATCCATATAAGATTGACTCTTTCTTCAGTTTGTCCCATAAGAAGGATGTTTTGTGAGCCTTGTGGGGGTATATGTACATTTTGGGTTGCTGAGAACTTTTGGTGTATTTTGTTGTATTTCAAATTTATTTTGTGAATGACGTAGTATAGTATGATGAATTTAAGCAGAAGAGTATTTTAGGGACAATGTCCATTTTAATTATGGTTTCTTTAGAAAGCAGTGAAAATTTAAAATTTATTCCATCTTTCTAAATCAGCTTTAGCAGCATTCCAGGTTTTAACAATATTGCATTGCATCATGTTTCTATTGTCTTGATTAAAATCAACTCCTAAATATTTCATAGTTGACTTGACAAAATTCTTTGATGATCAGATAAGGAAGTAAGATTATAATTTTGATTCAAGATTAAGGTTATCATTCGAAAATTGTGAGAACATAGAAACTGCATGATTAGCTATATATATATATATATATATATATATATATATATATATATATATATATATGTAAAGCTATATATATATATATATATAGAGAGAGAGAGTGCCCCCCACACTCCCCTAACTATATATACCAACTCCAGTGTCGCACGACCTTGGGGAGGGGGACAAATCCCTGTTATTTGCCTTGAATACTGTTTTTTGATCAAATGAAATTTCGATCAAATGAGTTTTGATCAAGTGAAATTTTGATCAAATGAGTTTAGATCAAATTAAATTTCGATCAAATGAAGGTAACATATATATATATATATATATATATATATATATATGTATATATATATATATATATATATATATATATATATATATATATATATATATATATCAGAATTAAGACAGTAGAGAGAAATATTTAGATCATCATCAAAGACATTAAAAGGAATATTAGTTTTCATATAACATGGGATTTTAAAGTAAGATTTTTGGAGTAAATATAGGAGAAGGGGTTTAATGTAAAGATTAAATAAATAGGAGGAGGGGGTATCCTTGTCTAATATCATTGTTTAACAAAACTGGTTTAGAAATTGTTTTGTTAATTACCAATTGTGCGGAGGAGTCCTTATATACTGACTTAGAATGAAAAAAAAAAAGAGTTTAGAAAGTTGAACTTGTTCAGAACTTTTAATAAAAATTGCATGCTTACTCAATTGAAGGCCTTAAAAGCGTTAAGTGCCAATTTGAAAACAGAAGTAATTGGGGGGGGGGTAACTTTAGTATTTGTTCAGAACTTTTAATAAAAATTGCATGCTTACTCAATTGAAGGCCTTAAAAGCGTTAAGTGCCAATTTGAAAACAGAAGTAATTGGGGGGGGGTAACTTTAGTACTAAAATGTATTGCAGAGATAAGCAATAACTGCATATTAAACTTCAGATAATATATATTATGGGTCAGGTGATGTTTAAAACAGCTGAAAAGTACCATTATAAAAACTTAGACTTTCATTTCTCTGATGAAAAATTTCTTTCTAGAAAATAATATTTTCTTGCAACAAACTAGAAATCAGTAGGATAAAAATAATAATCAGTCATACCAGGGAAACTTGTGGGCACCTGAGCCCTGAATTAGAGAATTTGTTAACTACTTGTGCATCTCTTCCTGAGTTTTGGAATATTGTAGGGGCTGACATAGCAGAAGTATATAAAAAGAGAATTATGTTACCTTTGAGAACATGATTCAGTTCAAAACCTTTTAAGAACTCAAAGCATTGAAGATCATTAACACTAAAACATTTAAAAAAACAACCAAGCAGTTGTTTTTGCAGGAGAGCCTTCTCATTGCACCCCTCACACCTCCACTACTTTAAATATACCACTACTTTATACCAACTGTAAGACTGCACAATAGTGGGGAAACGTAAAAAATTCCTTTTCCCATTATTTACTGACCTCTGATGTAGAGATCTCAAACTCTTTCTCGGTGAATGACAAAACAGTAATTGATCAAAAAGCTTCAAATTCCCATTTTGATAATTAAACAATACAACAAATTCAACACCAACTACACAGGGATATTGGCCAGTGCCACACTAAATAACTAGTCATTCACATGTAATTCAGATAAGTAAAAAACATATAGTTTAAAAAAAAAAAAACTTTTTTGCTCACGAGTCCATAAGTACATTTGCTACAATAGATTAGACAATTCCAAGCAGATATGTACCAATGAAGTGTACAAAAACATTTTCAACCTTGTGGCTAAATAGATAACCAATTACTTAACTACTGGAAGAAATTATTTTTATCAGTAGTATGTATGTCCATTATGTGTTCCCTACAGTGGCAAACAGCAGTTTGTTATGCACTTAAATCATAGGTATAATTTTGCTGCACAGAAATATTTACCAACTCCCCCTTCAAAACCCACCATTAGTGTCTTTTAAGGAGTTTGTTTCTCCGTATCTGAATGTCTCATCTCTCGGCATGAATGCATAAATTAAGAATTAGCACATTTTCTACAACAATGATATAGATTTACTTATATTGTACAGGACATTACCTCTGAGACCCTGTCTGAAATGAATAGTAGCCATGTTCATTTGTGCCTCTAAAATTAAGCTTCCCTTTATTGTATTATGAAAAAAAAACAATGTGGAAGTTTTTGAACTTACTAAAAAGATGGAGGGCCAGATTCAGGAAGCCTCCGTGTAAGAGTTATAACTCTTACACGGAGGCTGCAGTGAAACTGTGTGATGTCAGCATGTCATGCATATGCATGAGGTGCATAAGGCATGCTGAATCACACTAGTAACTCTTACACGGTCCGTGTAAGAGAGTAGGGGGCGTGTCTGTAGGCTAAGCCCTGCAAGCGGACACGCCCCCGGAAGACTAGAATGGCTGAAAGTAAACAGCCACGAGAGAGGCCATGGAAATGTGCATAAACACACTACACAACACATGCCCCGATAGACCATCACTGTATAAAGTGAAGAGATGTAATAAAATTAAATTAAAACCTTTTTTTTAAAACCCGTAAATGTTTGCTACTGTGTGCTTGTGGGTGTGCTACTAAGCGCAATCACAGTAAGCAATCAGTGGAAAAGGATATAAGAACTAAATATGCAAAGTAAGCCAAGAAGTAATAGCTTAGCGGTAGAGTTGCCGCCTAAGAGTAGGCAAGCAGGGTTCGAGCCCCACAACAACCTTTTTTTTTTTTTTGTAAATAAGCACTAAAAGCCCCTGACAGTATTGTACACATGTAAATGTATTCCTTTTGTAAAATGGAATGAAAGAGCAGATATTCTGAAGTAACACAATAACAAAAATAGTCAGAAATGTACTGATAGGTAAGCTGCTGTGAGACGGAGTGCCCGTAGCTGAGTAGTGTTTAAAAAGCTGCAAACTGCGTGCCTGTTGCTAGGCATCGGTTTAACAGAGTGAAATTGTTTGCAACTAGCTGTGCTTAGCTGAACATGTGTGTCACTAGCCAATTAAGATTTATCCCAGCGCACACTGTTTGCGCGGTGCTCCCACAAGCTAACTGCCAGTGCGCATGCGTTAGCTCAGCAAACGCGCAGACCTGGTTTTAAGTTCTTAAAAGTGCTTTTGGCATGTTTGATTGACAGGTCTCAACTCATTTCTGTCAGGAAAATCAAAAAGCAGTTGCCAGATTCGAACCCAGGATACCATGCACTAGAGTCAAGGTACTAAACCACTAAGCCATGACAGCAATACCTAGAAATGCAGAAATAGCATATATATGGGATAAAATCCAGAATGGAGCATGATAAAGCATTTTCAGTGAAGTAGATACAATTCCAAAACGGCCAATCAGAGAAATGTGCGGGAAAATCGGCATATATAAGCCCCATAGGCGGGAATACACAGCAGAAACGATTGTAGATCAGAGCTGCAGTCAGAATGAGTGGAGTAGGTGAGGGACGTTGCTTTTGAGCACAGCGTTGGGGCGTTGAGGAGTCCAGATACATGGTCTGGCTCCTTGTCCACCATCACGAGGCCCAACTCATGCACAGCCAGGTCTCATGGGGAGCATATAGGGCAGAGGCATGGGACCAGTTGGCTCGTGATCTGACCAGTGCTACTGGCATTCCACGCACTGGTGAGCAGGTCCGTCACCACCATGCGGACTTGAAACGACGCAAGCAAGACCAGTTGTCCGAATGGATCCAGGAGGCCAGGGATATGCCCAATGCCCCACTACTGAGTAAGTTACATTTTACTTATGTATGTAAGGATTTCAACTAGCTGATACCATGGAGATGTGTAGTCCAATATTACTTCTTTTGTATTACAGCTGCAGGTGTCCGCTCTTCGAATCGCGAGATGCATGCCCGTAGGCTGGTGCGGATGCGCCACCGTGCAGGTTAGTAACCCCACCCAGTACTTGTAAATAAATATTATACTGTAGCATGTATCAGAACACTGCAGTGTATTGATTAAAAGTAATATAATGTGCAAGCAAGATTTGAAAGTCTGCAGGTATGGCTGCAACAAGTTCATCAGTATGCAAGTGTAACTGGAAATATAATTGATAGAATTAAACAGTGCTGTCATACAGATGTCCCACCATTAATTAAATATAGTGTAACCTGCAGTAGTCTCAAGAGTACAGCTTCAAAATCTGAGGTAGTCACATGTGAGATAGATCCTCTGTTGAAATGCTGAATCATGACAGAAGTGAGGCTGTTGGAAAGTGTTTGAATCACCACTAGTCTAACATGTGAACAAAGCCTAGAAGTAGCAACCTGAACTGTGAATTTGCAGGAAGTGTGAGACTGACAGAAAGGGTCATGTATGAATAAATAAAGTAGTAATAACCCCGGAATATATTAGCCCCAGTGTGTTTCTACAGAACTAAATGCATGTGGGAAGTACAACTTAATATACCAAACTGATTTCAGTGTGTCAGAATCTGGAATGTCTAGCCAAATGCTGTATATGGTGATCACAGTAAACAATTTGCAGATAGAATGAATGATTATCTGACAGACTAAACAGCCATAGTTGTCCCCTGTCCTGTCATCAAAGTGTAGCAGGATGATGTATCTGATCAGATTCAAAATAAGTAGGATAGTGATGTATTTGTAACAGGTGTAGCTTGACAGTCAAATAAAATTTATTTTGAAACATCAGCCTCAACTTAATTGTGTACCTATTATAAATGTAAATCAATGTGTAACATATGAATGTGTCATCACTTTCTATCTCCGCCCAACCCTATAATTCCATATAACAACACCCACTAAATAATGGTATGTGAACATTTCATTAATCATGGACATTTGTCCGTTTCAAAAATATATGCATGTCTGTTCGTGCATGTGCCCTGTTCATACCTGCAAATCTGATGGCCTGTTGCCATTAATCAACCCTGCATGTTGTTTGACTGTGTATTTCTGTTCAAATAATGCATGTGATATTGATATGCCCCTTGTTCAATGGTGTTAATATCTGGGTGTTTGTTTGATGGGAATACCAATGCATGCTGTTACAACTAATCTGAATGGAATACAATGCCACTAACCCAAACTAACATAACTACTCACAAACCTAGAACGCTTGGGAAGGCAGGTCCCAGCGGACCCACCTCTCCCACCTCAGCTGGTGACTGCACCTGGCACTAGTGCCCAGGCGGACCCCTCCGGTGGCCCTGTGCCACCTTCGGGTGGAAGCGCTGCAGGGGATGGGGCCCGTCCCCTCTGCAAGTGTGGCGGAGGGGTTCGTCCACTCACCCTCCGGTGTCCGGTCTGTGGTGCGAAGGGAGATCCAAGACACTGTTCTTGGGCCCCTCGCCAGCTCGAGGCTCATGTGGCACAGCTAACGGCCCCGGCCATTGCCCGCCTACACAGCCCCAGCACAGCCCGTCCTGGGCTGTGAAGGAACAGTGGCAACTGCCTGTGGGTGGGGATATCAGTTCCACTGTTGCCATCTGTGGGCTCATGCATCTTGGAAATCCCAACCTCCGTCCCGTCAATTGTGTAACCCCCACGTGTGTCATACACGCCCCTGTATGCGTCTTGTCTGTCTTGTCTGTTAACCTACCCAACCTACCTCCCCAGCTATACCGACTTCCTTCACCTGACATACCACTCTCACCTGAAAAAAAGGGCACTCTGTACCCACAAAAAATTACGCCCCATACATAGCTGTCCATGTCGCACACATGTCTGCTTGACATTGAAACAGTTAATTACAATTGGCTCTACAACAACTATTAATGTTGTCCTGACACCTCTCTCGGGTGAAAGGTTTCTAATGTCTCACCAAAATACATGGAAATGCACAGCTGTTGCTGCCAAAGACATGGGCATCTATGGGCCTTACCTACATCCCTCCTGCAAATCCCACGCTTGTTTCCCTACTGTCTTACCCTCTTTGTGACCCCTTTTTCACCACTTTCCTGTCACCCCTTTTTCTTTTCTTTTAAAGAAATTAGCGCGGGTGTGCGCTTGTGTTAGCGGAGCTCACCGCCAGTGCGCATGCGTGAGCTCAGCAAAGCGCAGACCTGGTTTAGTGCTTAAAAGTGCCTTTATGGCACTTTGATTGACAGGTCCTGTACTCAGTTTGAAAGTTTGCTAAGAAAAATAAATTCCCACTGTCAGTCTCGAACCCAGAAAAATAAATTCCCACTGTCAGTCTCAAACCCAGGACTTTGGTAACATTAGTCTGTATGACCTACCACTAAGCCATGCCTGCTTTACAAGAATGCACTGCTAAAATAAATATAACATGTAATAGTAGGAATCAGTATAAAGGCAATATAGGAGATGTACTATCTAAAGCATGTCAGGTAGGGTTTTAATGGCCAAATTACTGGATTCCCATACTAGTTCAGTGTGAACAGAAACAGCCCTGCTACCTGTTAGCTTGTACATAATAATGTAAGGTAATGTACATATGTGAAGGTATGTATATCTACACATACATATATATAAATATATATTAATACATATGAAATATAGTTGTAGGTCTCAGTAGCCATACACACTCACTACAGGAAACAGTGAACATAATTGCAGCAACCTGAATCTGCAACACAGCCTGACCCCTGTGTGACCTACTTACCCTTCTAACTGCTTAAAGGTGGCCTCAGCACTTTGATTGACAAGTCCTGTACTCAGTTTGAAAGTTTGCAAAGTAAAAAAAATTCCCACTGTCAGTCTCAAACCCAGGACCTTGGTAACAGTAGTCTGTATGACCTATGACTAAGCCATGCCTGCTTTGCAAGAACCCAGTGCTAAAATAAATATAACATGTAATAGTAGGAATCAGTATAAAGGCAATATAGGAGATGTACTATCCAAAGCATGTCAGGTAGAGTTTTAATGGCCAAATTACTGGATTCCCATACTAGTTCAGTGTGAACAGAAACAGCCCTGCTACCTGTTAGCTTGTACATAATAATGTAAGGTAATGTACATATGTGAAGGTATGTATATCTACACATACATATATATAAATATATATTAATACATATGAAATATAGTTGTAGGTCTCAGTAGCCATACACACTCACTACAGGAAATAGTGAAGATATATGCAGCAACCAGAATCTGCAACACAGCCTGGCTCCTGTGAGACCTACTAAGCCCTTTAACTGCTTAAAGGTGCCTCCAGCACTTTGATTGATAGGCCCTATACTCAACTCAAAAGCAGAATATGAGCATACTAGTAGGCCCTACCACAAGACCATTGTAACACTAGTCTGTATGACCTACCACTAAGCCATGACTCTCATACAGGAATATAGTGCTAAATAAGTGGAACACGTAATAGTGTGAATGAAGATAAAGGAAATATAGTATGTCTACTACCCAAAGCATGCCATGCAGACTTTTATAGTCCCAATTACTGGGTTCCCATACTAGTGTAGTGTTACCAGAAACAGCCCTGCTAATTGTTAGCTTGTACCCAATAATGTCAACTAATGTACATATATGAAAGCATGTATATGTACACAGATATATATATATATATATATATATATATATATATATATATATATATATATATATATATCTATATAGCAATACATATGACATATAGTTGTAGGTGTCAGTATGCATACACACTCACTATAGGGAACAGGCAAGATAAATGCAGCAACCTGAATCTACAACACAGCATGAAGCATGGTAGATGTACTAACCTTCACACTCACAAAACACTGTCAACAGCATACCAGCATGGTCCACGCCCTACAATCTGAAAGGGCAACGCCTATCTCACATACCCTTTTATAGCAGTGTCCTGAAATCACAGTGAGACATGCAATCAGTACACACCCAGCTGCATGCAATTAGCAAATGCTGCCTTACAATTGGTGCAGAGGCCATCACATGGACCTATGCAGATACCTACAAAAGCAATGAGTACCCACACTACACTCATGCAATACATTCATTGCACAAAACCGACAGAGAAAGAGAGAGAGAGACAGAGAGAACAAAACAGAAATAAAGACAGCCAGCAGCAAAACCAGCAGCAGCAGCAGCAGCAAACTTCAAGCAGCACCAGTGACACACCAACAGCTGCCACAAACACAGGTAATGCAAAGTAGCAGGTTAATCCTGTGTATACTGTGACACCTCCAAATGTATCATAGTTCACTATCTATAGGTATGTCCATGAGATAGGTTGTGTGTACATAGTCATGAAATATAAACATATGTAATATTGTTGTACATGTGGGCCATAACTAACACTTCCATAGCTTAGAACACAAGGCCAGTTGTGCATATGATGCAGTAGTTCCCAGGGTCAGTAGAGGTTCCTCCTCATTGGTGTGGGACCACTGTGTATGTATGGCACTGTTCAGGTACATATCCTGTAGTATGGCCAGGGATTAATATCAGTCTGTCATGTGGTGCTATGTCCTCCAGGGGTGAATGTAGCACACATCCAGGGATACCATTTCGTAACAGTGATGATATGTGTTCTGCAATGATGAGGGTGGCTCTCACCTGGACATGTGAGAGGATAGGGAGGTTACAGTCATCTGGGATAACTAATAACACGTGTGTAGGACAATGGGGGGGGGTACCTGCACCTAAACTGTCTGCAACAATGAGTACTGGCAGTTAGTTGTCTGTTGTCATGTTGTCTGTATAGAATAAAAGAATTGTTTGATTATCCTACTCCGTTTTGTGGACATTACTTGAAGAAGTGTTACCTTACATGTGTTATCAGTACCACCACCTTCTGTTTTGTAGTTTTGTTTGTATAGGGTGCTATCAACATCACTGCTTGTTAAGGGTAATGACCACCCTGCAGTGCATAGCCCCATGTGGCAAAAGCCACATCCCACCCCATCATTGTGCACACACACTAACCCCACCAACAGTAAAACACATACTTTCCATTTGCAAGATTCAAACCCATACCTAACTGTGCAATGACAGTAAAAACAGACACATTAGCAGAGTGTGTTATTTGCAGTAGTTGGATAAATCCTTACTAATGCTGTACTTAGAGGGTGCTGACATCATCTGTGTGTAGGAGGAGGGATGTGCACCCTGTAGTGTGTTCTCCCAGTTGGCAAAAGGCAGTTAACCCTCCCAGCATAGTGCACACACATAAACCACACTCATACTAACACACATACATTCCCTTTGCAGGATTCAAACCCCTACCTAACTACGTTATGACACTGAAGAAAGATGCATTAGCAGAGCGCGCTATGCAAATTATTTGAGGACTTTACTACAGGTGATATAGTTATACAGTCCTGACATCATCACTGTTTCAAAAGGGGGATCTGCATCCTGTACCATACTGTCACGGTTGCTAATAGGGACATTTCCCACACACACACATCGATGTGTTGGTGGTTTGCATATGTGGGGATCCAGAACTCCAGTGTGATTAGTATATGGTTTGATTGCAACAATGAGGGATATACTCCCAGTGGTGAGCAGTTTGTACTCATGTTTGTAAAGATCAGCTCTACTATATCTGCCCCTCTTGTGGGAAGGTTGGTTACCTGTTCCATAGCCAAAGAATGTCCGATCAATGGGAACCTTAGAGCTTGGGTATTGTGGCTTGTGTAATGTTCACAGTCTATGTTTGGGTAGCTGGCATCACCCAGTATGATGGTGTTTGCAGAGTAATCTAAACTCTCCTGTGTCAGCATGAAGGCTCTGTGGGAGACCTGAGTTTGAGAGGGTGCTGTAAGAGCTCATCTGTGTCTCTTTCCATGTGGTCCAGAGAGGTACGTCCCAACAGGTAGCTGACTGTGACCCTCCCCTTGCTCTGTCTGGAGGGCGGCACGTCTGTCAACAGCTCATGTCAAGCAAGTGCACACCCCTCATAAATGATGTGGAAACCTTCAAAGGCCCAAGGCCTGTTGAAAATATGGACCAGACTGCAGATACCTGTATAGAGTCATTCTGTGGACACATTCAGGAATGCATGGATCATGAAGCCACATATGAAAGCATGCCCCAATTCTCCAAAGGCAGATGTCCTGGGACATGGACACCAGCCATAAACACACTATACAATAGAAGGATGGCGCCACTACATGATACAACAACCTCCCAAAATGTGAAGGCACCACTGATGAGTATTGGATGACAACTACAGGCACCCATATGATTGTCTAAGGCCATCTTTGAGAGAGGATTCCACAAGCCACTGAGGATAATCACAAGGCTGCCTGTAGTTATGTTAGTAACCTGAGTGGTACTACCCAGATATGCTCAGAGGTAATAAAATATGTCACACAAAATATAAAACACACAGACATTGCTATCATCCTAGTGGACAGGTTCAATGCTGCCTTCTCTCCCCACCACACCAAAAGGGAACATATGTCTCGCAGCACAGTGCTTCCCCCCCTGACATCACAGATGCTCAGGTAAGAGATGCCCTTCCCAAAGCAATAAACACTGCATCAATGGGACCAGACAGTGTCCCAGGCTGTGTCCTACATGAACCACAAGAAGAGCTACACCCAGACATAACACCACTGTTCAATCCCAGCCTTAATACACGATATGTGGCCAGAGAGTGGCATACAGCAACAGTGGTCCCTCAACATGCAGGTGGTGCTGTCAAGGATCCTGGACACTACTCGCCCCATATGTCTGACTAGCTTTGTCTGCAAAGCTATGGCAAGGATCATCATGAACCTCACATATCTAGATATTGTGGACCTACAGACATGTCACCATACACAGTTTGGCTTTGTCAATGGCAAATCCTGCCTATCAAACCTGTTTGCTTTGTTTGAAACAGTCACCAAGGCCACTGTCAAGGGGTAGGAGGTCCACACAGCCTACCTGGACCTTGCATAAGCCTTGGATACAATACCCCACTTGTGCATTCTAGGGAAGCTCACCAGTGTACATAATAACCCCTATGTCACTATGGGTATTGCACAGTGGCTCAAGGGCAGAACACACATGGTAGAATTGCTGGAGCCATGTCAGCCTCCAACCTGGTACAAGTGGTGTCCCACAAGGCACAGCCCTAGGAGCTGTTATGTTCATTATATATTTGTCATAGGTACAGGCCATCATGGAAGTACTGTGGCTCAGCAAGTCGCAGGTGACTGCAGACCGAACACCATAATCAACTCAACAGCTAACACACGCATCCTCCAAATGGGACTCTTGCAAACACACGACTTGTGCCACAGCCATGGCCTCAACGTGAATGACAGAAAGAGTATAGTCATCCCCTTTGTCAAACACTAAGTGACCACAATGTACCACATATGTGTTAATCCAGTAAGTGCAGACCAAGGAATTATGGACCTTGGGGTACAGGTTGATAGCATTCTACCATTTGACAACAACATGGACAAAGTGGTTAGGTAAGCATGTTATATGGGCCACATCATCATGGGATCCACATGTAGGCCAGGGAAGGACATTGTGCCCCTTTACTCATCCCTCATCATGCCCATAATTGACTATGATGAACCTGTCGGCATGCACCTTACCAGACACCTGCAGCAACTGGGGCTACCACATATGTACCTCAACAAGGGGATCAAAGTGCTCAAACAGATGCCACATACTGACTGGTTAAAGTAGCAGCAGCTCTACTCAGTGACATACTGCCTCTTCATAGGCAATCTGTGCCTGACATAGAAGGCCAGGTCATACCCTCACGTAATGGCCATGCTGCATCTCAGAATATCCAGATCCCACCAGGATACACGCTGGAAATACTTGAACCACAGGAGTGATATACATAGGACATGGTGGAGGGGCACATTCACAACTCAGAGGCTCCCTTCATTCCTGATTATTATCCCAATAGAGGTTAGGCAGACTGACTCAGTGACTATCTTCAAGAGCGATATTAATGACTGGATGTGACATTGTAGGGTTACCCTGGGTATCACTTATGTGTCACTGTGAGAAAGAGGCACAGTATACTAACCTTGGAAAAGGGCATAGCAAGACAGATTCACAATGCATGTTGAAAGGCACGCACATTCTGGCTAGGTGGATACATGCCCTGGGCAGATATCCCTGTACGAACCTATGGACCTATGTCTGTTTTTCACCATTGGCCCTATGTGCTGTGAATCACCAATGTAATCTCAATACTCCGGTAGCATGTGCAAAGGTCAGTTGTCAGTCACCTCTATGGTACAGTTGTGGAATATGTGTGTCATGTAGTAATGTCACAGCTGCCACATGTACACAGTCAACCCTATCCCTACCCATTGATGTACATCACATGTATGAGATGGAAACACATGGCCAAACTGTAACAACAACATACAAGTCAGTCAGATGCATGGACACATGACTCAGTCATTGTCCATGCCACCACAGCTGATGTGGGATGCCGCTCACTGGGATACGTGATAGGGAACATGGAAGGGATCACTGAGCAAGTGACACAGGCTGGTAGACCCCTGACCTTGGTTGGCATCAGACCCTCACCAGGGATTCCGACAAATTAATGAATGCTAATGAATAAGTGTAGCTACAACACCCTAGCTGAATGGTTCTTAGCATGCAGTCACTGCATTGCTATGGAATACTGTCTTACCACTCCCACAACAGGTGAGAACATGCAGCTCCTGTACATTAACAACATGTAGACTTTATGCCCCAGACCAGGTGTGCATCCCTCACTACTAGGCTGATAGCATCTACATCTCACACTGTATATACACATCCCACATGCAGCATCTGCACAGAAGACCACGGTCATAATGTTACCCTGTGCAAATACCATGTATTCACATGTGGCAGGCATCACACATGGTAACTATTGAAAGTCACAGGTACATATGTGTATTTGGCACACACATACAGCATGTGTTCATTGCCATAACTGGTGTAATCAATGTCATGCATTATTGTGAGGGACAACCCACACACATGGGCATTCTGTGTGTGCACAACACACATGGCATGTCTGTAATCAAAAGCCATACATAATTGTGATATCGTTTAGAAAGGGGTATGTGCATCCTGTAGTGTGTTTTCACAGTTGCCAAAAGGGATATATGAATCATACACACGTACCTCCCTTCACACACACTTGCCACCTGCTGGATTCAAACCCCTACCTAGCTATGTTAAGACACTACAAACGGACACATTAGCACAGCGAGCTATTCGCTTTACTGGGGGATTTTTTTTCCCCTGATATACTTATAGGGTGCTGACATCATCAGAGTCTAGAAAGTTGTGGTGTGTTTTCCCAGTTGCCAAAAGGGATGTTTCTTTCATACACACTTGCACACACACTTACTCCCCCTTCACACACACTTGCCACAGGCTGGATTCAAACACCTACCTAACTATGTTATGATATTAGAGACGGACGCATTAGCACAGCGCGCTATTCGCATTACTGGGGAATTTCCTTTCCCCTGATATACTTATAGGGTGCTGACATCATCAGAGTTTAGAAAGTGGAATGATCATCCTGTGGTGTGTTTTCCCAGTTGCCAAAAGGGATGTTTCTTTCATACACACTTACCCCCCTTCACACACACTTGCCACCTGTTGGATTCAAACCCCTAAATAACTATGTTATGACACTAGAGACGGACGCATTAGCACAGCGCGCTATTCGCATTACTGGGGAGTTTCTTTCCCCTGATATACTTATAGGGTGCTGACATCATCAGAGTTTAGAAAGTGGAATGATCATCCTGTGGTGTGTTTTCCCAGTTGCCAAAAGGGATGTTTCTTTCATACACACTTACCCCCCTTCACACACACTTGCCACCTGCTGGATTCAAACCCCTACCTAACTATGTCATGACACTAGAGACGGACGCATTAGCACGGCGCGCTATTCGCATTACTGAGAGAATCCTTTTCTCCAATATACTTATAGGGTGCTGACATCATCAGAGTCTAGAAAGTGGAATGATCATCCTGTGGTGTGTTTTCCCAGTTGCCAAAAGGGATGTTTCTTTCATACACACTTACCCCCCTTCACACACACTTGCCACCTGCTGGATTCAAACCCCTACCTAACTATGTTATGACACTAGAGACGGATGCATTAGCACGGCGCGCTATTCAGATTACTGAAAGAATCCTTTTCTCCAATATACTTATAGGGTGCTTACATGATCAGTGTCTAGAAAGGGGGATGAGCATCCTCTGGTGTGTTTTCACATTTGCTAGGGGTAACATTTGGACCAAGTGTGTGAGCATGCCCAGTTCAGCCTTCCCGTGGCATGTTGTGTGAATGATGTCTCTCCCGTGGCATGTTGTGTGAATGATGTCTCATTTATCTAAGTGTGTGAGCATGCCCAGTGTGGGCTTTACATATGTTGAACTCTGCAGCCCATCACATTTGTGGATGAGTGTGACCTTCAACAAATACCTGAAGTTTATGGTTGTGTGTTCTGTGCCATGTTGTGTATTTACTGTCCGAATGCTTTTTGTGTGAACAAAACAGGGAGTATACTGTGCCTGCAGGTTTTGCATGGGATACTTTGCACACAATTGTCAACATCCGTTCATACTGACCTAACACTGTAGCACTGTCTAGTGTATTGTTTCAGTACTTTCACTGTGGTGGTCAGTATCCTGGGCTTTAGTCCTATCACTGCTTTACATTTCCATAGTGTGCACAACAGCCTGGTTAGGGTCCAGTTGTGCACATCTGCACAAAGGCAGTGCCTCTACAGACCCTGTTAATTGCTGCCCCATAAGCTTAACAAGTGTAAGTCTGCAAATCTATGGAGAGGATCATAATTGAGCTCATAAACAAAGATATAGGGGACATGCAGACATTGTACCCATCCCATTTTGGCTTGGTCAGGGGCAGATCATGCCTTTTGTACTGGGTTGACATCTTCAAATTGGTCACTTAGGCCATTGTTGGGGAAAGGCAGTCCATACAGCCTACCTTGGCCTTGCAAACACTTTCAACACAATACCCCACTCAGGTATTGTGGAAAACCCTAACAACTGAAATGTAAACCCATATGTCACAAGATGGGTTGCAAACTGGCTTAAGGACGGGACTCACAGGGTTAGAGTTGCTGGCACTATGTTAGACTCCAGGCTGGTCACAGGTGGTGTCACACAGGGCTCAGTCCTTGGCCCCCATTGTTTGTCATGTACTTCCCAGAAGTACAGGCCAACATGGGAGGACTTTGGATGACAATGTTAGCAGATGACTGCACACTGGGCACCATAGTGGACAGTGCATCACACACAGATATCCTTCAGAAGAGACTCACAGTAACTGATAGCTGATGCCAGGGCCATGGCCTGAAGTCAGAGTGCACAACATGTGTAGACATACCCTTCAGGAAAAGCAAGGTGACCCCAAGCTACCATATAGGTGGCAATCCTCTAAGCACAGAGGAGGTTATCATGGACCTGGGGACCCAGGTTAACAGTCGCCATTCTTCTGAGACTCACATTGCTAAAGTGGCTAGGAAGACCTTCTACATTGCCCACCTGATCAGGCTGGGATTCACATCCAGATCTAGTGGGTCATTGTTCCCCTGTACTCTTCACTTATCAGACCGGTGATCGAGTCGAATGCCCTATTCTGGCTGTATCTCACCCAACATCTGCAGCAATTGGAGACACCCTGACTGTCCCCCACCTAAAGGATCAAGGAACCCAAACAGCTGTCATATGCTGCCAGATTGACGACACTCACACTCTATTCACTCACATACCGTCTGCTTAGAGGTGACATGTGCCTGACATGCGAGGCCATGTCCAAACAGAGATTAATGGGCATGCTCCACCTCAGACTCAGAAGATCCACCTGAACCACTAGTGCAGGTGACTCACACCTTAGCAGGGATGTATGTTGGACATGTTGGAGGGATGGAGTTATCACTCGGAGACTCCCTATGCTGTGGAATACAATCCTGGTCCATTTGAGGCAGAGCACCTTGCTGGCTGTGTTCAAGAGGTATCTTGACCTAATGCTAGTCGGAGAATGTGTTTGTCCATCAACACATTGTAAGCGTAGTTCGACATGTCATATGTCTTGTTTAGTATACTGTGCCTCTGTCTACCTGTGACATAACATTGATACCCAGGGTAAACCTCCCATCTCCCATCCACTCATTAGGATTCCTGTTGAGGGTACTCAACCAGTGTCTCTATGGACAACCTGTACTGGTAGTTTACTCATGTGTGGGGGTGGCTTCTGTGTTTTGGATAATGCAGTACAGCCTGTCCTATATATGTCAGTGCTGGGGTTCAGGTCCCTCATGTGCATAGCTCCCTGCCATTCAGATTGTACAAGGTGCAGCATGTGCATTGATTCCAGCTTGGACATGGCTTTCTACATCAGGCACAGCTTGCATCTGGGTGGACAGCATGGCAGTGTGTGGAGCTGCACTCTGTTTAATCAGACTACACATTACATGTGTTCCAGCTCTGTCATACTCCTGGTGAGGTACTGTTGTGGACTTTACAGGTGCTGGAGGTGTGTGCATGAGGTACACCCCACAGGGGCTGTTGTGGTCATTTCTAATGCTGATGAAAGATAACTGCAGAACCAGAATGACCTCCCCTTAGCTAGATGTCAGACAGCATGGACCATACAATCACAACTGAAAACAGGACCCTCTCCACAAAGGGAAAGTGTCCTGTCTGGTGGACCCCAGCCATAAACAAACTGTATGACAGATGAGGGTTACTAATGCAAGACAGAGCTACATCTCCAAAAGGGAAGACAGCTGTGATCAGCATTAGTAGAAAGCTACATTATCTCATAAAGACATGCAAGGTCAACTTGGGGACATAAATCACCAAAGACAATGAAGGTAACCACACTGCTTTCTTCAGTTATGTCAGACACCTGGTTGTGAACCCTCGGATATGCTCAGAGTTGGTACACAACAACATATATTCCAGTGACCTGACAGATATTGGCAACATTCCGGCGGACAGCTTCAGTGCAATTTACCCCCTCCCTCACCCCCAAAACAGGATAGTTATCACTGCTGTATGTAACCTCACTGTCATCTTGGATGTCCATGTGAGAGCCACACTCAGCAAAGACAAGTACACAGCATCCATGGGACCTGCTGGTATCTCCAGTTGCATGCTATGTAAACTCCAGAAGGGGCTGGACCCATATATACAACTGCTATTTAACCTTAGTCTTGCTACAGGATATGTACCTGAACACTGGCATACGGCAACAGTGGTCCCACTCCACAAGGGGCATGCCTCCACAGACCATGGCAACTACCACCACACAGGCTTAACCAGCCTTGTCTGCAAAGATATGGGAGGAGTCATGGAGCTCTTACACAGACACATTACTGACCTACGGACCCTTGTTCCCACCTAGTTCAGCTTTGTACAGGGCAGATCCTGCCTTTTGCACCTTTGCACCCGAAAAGTACCTACCATGAAGATCAGGGTTCTTCAACACATGTCATATGCTTCCAGAATAGAGGAAGTCCAGCTTTGTTCAGTGTCATACCACATACTTACAGGTGACCTATGCCTGACATACAAGACCATGTCCAATCAGGATTTGGTGGACATACTCCACTGCAAGCAATCCAAATCCACCAGAGCCATGAGAGCTGAGTATTTGAACCTCAGCACATACATGTATAGGACATGCTGGAGGGACAGAGTCATAACTCAGAGGCATCTCACACTCTAGCAGAGTATCCCAGGTCATGTTTGACAGAGTCCCTCACTGACTCTCTTCAGGAGACATCTGGACAACTGCATATGAGACAGAGGCACAGACTAGACAGAGACACAGTCATGTTATTCAATTATGTAAGGGCGTCATAATGTGTCACTACTAAGTCAGAGGCACAATATTCAGAATCTATTCTGTACACTTATTACCACTATAAGGGGTGGCAATAGCCACATCACTATGGCTAGGCTTATACATGCACTAGGGCAGATAGCCTAGTAGTACACTATGACACTATGAAACACCGGTGTATGTGTAGCTATTGTCAATCAAACAGTATGATGTGGCTTGGGGGCTTGATATCTCCCTGTATTCCAACATTGTTTTGTCTATTCCTTCTAGCATGTCTAGGGATCAGTTGCTAGTGTCCTCTCCTGCTCAGCTGGTGAACCTGGGAATATTGAGGCACTGTTACAGTTGCCTCATGTACACTGACAACCCTCTCCTTCTGCCATAAAACACACATACATGTGAGAGATGCAACTATATAGCCAAAGTGGAGGCTGAGCTCTCTCAACATAGGACTAGCAAGACCAGAGAGAGGGTGAAGGTAACCACACACACATCTTTAATCCAGTCTCACATGGCACTGTCACAACTTAAGATCATACACATAGACACACAGAGACACTCTCGGAGGCTCTGATCAGAAGTCTACCAGAATGGCGGTGGCCACCACAGCAGACACTCACACAACTGCCTCCACAGGGCACAGCACATGCAACACATTGACCACAGAGTTGGTGTGCCAAACAGTCACAGCCCTTAAGGCCAAACACAATGCCGGACACACTTGTCATAGGTGACTCCATAGTCAGACACACTGATGTTCCACTCACCAGATCAGGTACAGAGGAGGTCACAGTAAGCTGCCTATCGGGCAGTGGAATCCACCACATAATGCAAGCACTCAGGTCACTAAACTACAAGTACAGGTCTGACACAGTCATAATCCATGCTGGTGTGAACGACCTGAGATGTACCTCCCTGGACTACATGGAAAGAGACATAGAGGATCCCTCTGATTATGTAGGCCAGGCAGGTATGACCCTGACCTTCGGCATTATCCTACCTTCACCAAGTATGATGCCACATAAACAGAGACAAGATGATCAGCTGTAGTATTTTGCTTAGACTATGGTGTCATTCTAAGAGGGTCCAATGTCTGTCTGCCTGGGATGACATGCTGGACAGGCCACGGTGATTTGCAAGGGACAGCTTGCACCTGTCACCCCTGGGCTTCCGGATTTCAGATGATGCTCTTGCCACCCCCATTGTGCCTTTTTTATGCAAGACTCAGATTCTACACCTACCACCCTAGAACACAGTAAAGGAAAGACACTAAGGGTAATGCTGCTCAATGCCCAAGGTCTCAACCTCAAGCTGCACACACTCTATACCCTTCTCAGTATGTAGCACATTGATGTCTGTGCTGTGCCTGAAACCTGGTTCACAGCTTCTGACAGCACCCCGGCACTATCGGGTGTTACCTCATATCATGCATTCCGGCACCAGCATCCCGACAACACCAAGAAGGATGGTGGGTGTCCATATTCATCAAGAACACCCTCACCTCATGGTTGGTGGCAGCACACGATGCATCAGAGACCATCCAGGTGCCAGTGACCGTAGGCAAGACTGCTCTGCAGTTTGTAGCATGTTACATGCCACCCGCTCAAACTCAGGTACCTCACACAGCTATCCTGCAAACACTGAAGGGGATAAATGTATCTCAAAACACCATCCTACTGGGTGATTCCAACTATCCACATATAGACTGGGATCACTAATCATGCCACAACACTCTAACACAAAGGTTCCAAGAGTTCATACACTGAAATGCCATGGAACAACTGGTCCCAATCCCCTCAAGTGGAGGCAACATACTAGAACACATCATCACGAACATGGGGTCACACTGTTCAACACCAGACATATACCCATCATTGGTGAGATCAGATCATGGACTATTCTCAGTGGGAGTCCACATCCCACCCACACCCCAGATGGGAAATGAAACGGTGAAGACCTTCTCAAATGCCGACTTCACATTTCTGAGGACTGGTGTGGTCTCTTTCAAGGCCCCAGGCCAGCAGACACCATTACCCAAGCCACTGTATCACTTAGAAATGCCTTCTACCAGCACCTCCAGGACTGCATGGTTCAGGCAATCCCAAATAATAATGACTCTTTGTACCACAGGCAAGCATCCAGTCTGGTGGACCCTAGCCATAAACAAGCTGTACAACACAAGGAAGGAGCTACTACAAGATAGAGCGTAATCCGTAGGGGAAGGCACCCTGCTCATTGTGAGTAAAACACTGGGTTCCCCATACAATCATCCGAGGCATGTTTTGAGAGTAAACCCACTCAGGACTCCAGGGACAATCATGAGGCCTTTTTACCTATGTTTGAAACCTGGGAGGAAACTCCCAGATATGCTCAGACTTAGTTCAGAATAATGTTGATATCACTGCACCTACAGACATTGGCAACATACTGACTGACAGGTTCAGTGCAGATTTCTCCCCTCCCCCAACTGGGGGTATGTACACCAGAGGATTGTAGCCCCCAAACATCTCCACTGCTGGGGTGGGAACTGCTCAATCCAAGGCAGAAAACACTTTATCCATGGGACCAGATGGTGTCCCCAGTTGTGTGCTCCATGAACTCAATGAGTAATTACACCCGCAGTTAGGGCAGCTGTTTAATCTTAGCCTCACCTCAGGATATGTTCCCAAGGAGTGGCATACAGCAATGGTGGACCCACTTCACAAAGGAGGTGCCTCCACCAACCCCAGAAACTACCATCCCATCAGCTTGACAAGCCTGTTCTGCTAAGCTATGGAGAGGATCATAATGGGAATTCTAAATGAAGACATAGGGGACTTGCAGACATTGGATCCAATCCAGTTTGGCTTTGTCAAGGGCAGATCATGCCTTTTAAACTTGGTTGACTTTTTCAAAACACTCACCCAGGCCATTGATGTGGGCAAGGCAGTCCACACAGCCTACCTTGACCTGACAAAGGCTTTCGACACAATACCCCACTCAGGTATCATTGAAAACATCACCAGCTTAATTGTGAACCCATACATCACAGCATGGGTTGCAAATTGGCTAAGTGACGGAACACACAGGGTCAAAGTTGCTGGTGCCAGTTCACACTCCAGAGCTGTCACAAGTGGTGTCCCACAGGGCTCAGTCCTGGGCCCACATTTGTTCAGTATCTACTTTTCAGAAGTACGAGCAAACACAGGAGGATTATGGCTGACAAAGTTTGAAGATGACTGCAAACTGGGAAGCATAGCTGGAAACCCATCTGACACAGACATCCTTCAGAAGGGTCTCATAGACACAGATAACTGGTGCCACGGCCATGGCCTTACATTAAACACTAAACAATGCATAGCCATACCCTTCAGGAAGAACAAGGTTACCACTACTTCCCATCTAGGTGGCAATCCTCTAAGCACAACGTAGGTTATCAGGGACCTGGGCACCCAGGTTGACAGTGACCTTTGCTTGACACTCACATTGCCAGGGTAGTTTGGAAGGCCTTCTACATTGGCCACCTCATCATGCAGTGATTCACATCTAGATCAAGGGAGGTCATCGTTCCCCTGTACTCATCACACCAATGATTGCATACACTGCCCCATTCAGATTGGATGGGCCCACAAATTCCTCTACAGGAGGTGAAAGGGTCTCAAACATATTTCTTATGCTGCCCGACTGAAGGAATTCCAGCTGTATTCAGTCACTTACTGACTGCTCAGAGGTGATCTGTGCCTGACATACAAGGCTATGTCCAACCCAGACTTTATGAACATGCTTCACCTCAAGACCTCTACATCCATCAGAACTACAAGGGCAGGAGACCTAAACCTCAACACAGATATTAATAGGATGTGCTGGAGGGACAGATTCATCACCCAGAGAGTCCATATGCTGTGGAACAACATCCTGGTACATGTGGGGCTGAGCACCTCACTGGCTTTGTTCAAGTGAGATCTTGACCAATGGATGGGAGATTGCAGGTATACCCCAGGGATAACCTCAGTATCACTGCTTGACAGAGGCACAGCAAAATAATGGGCATATCCATCAACTTGCAGGGGTGGCAGACGCCACAAAACTCTGGCCTAGGCTTATTAATGCCCTAGGGCAGATAGCCTAGTATGAACCTATGGACATAGGCCTGGGGCAGTTCCTGCTATTAGGACAGTGGTCTGCAGCAGGCTATATAGTAGTGGTCGGTTTTAGCCATTGTTTTTTGACCATGGCTATTCCATGTTGCTTCTTGTTGTGGTACAAACATGGGTGTGTGGTTATCCATGCTATTTATTGCTAGACACCCTCATTTTGTATCTTGTTCCATGTTTTTGCACATGTACATCACTGTATGACGTGCAGCTGTTTCCACAGGGTCATATGCGTGGATATGGATGTTAGTTGGGGTCCTCAGGTGTGCATATTGTACATGATATTACATTAGTTAACACATGGCATTCATGCCTCAGGTGGTGCTGCAGAGCCACCTCTGTCGGATACACATACTACACTCCCTGTACATTTGGAAGCAGGTTGTGTCATGTTAGGCATCCCTGTTACTGTATGAGTGAGTCAGAGCGGGTATCAGTCCCAGTGTTCCTACTGACCAAGCGTATGTGCTATGCGTTGCCTCTTTGCCAAGGCCAGGGCATACTGGGCACGCCTCCTTCTGCCTACTGGGACAAGGTCAGGTTGTTCCTCCTCCGAGTCACCCCCTGCCTGTGGTGGCCTTGGCAATGGTGGGAGAATGTTTGGCCCAGCCCTGTGCTGGTCCTGCTGCAGCTGTTTCCGCAGGATCATATTATGTAGCATAGCACATATCATGATCATTTGGGTACATGTAGTTGGTGTGTACTGCAAAGCTCCACCAGATGTGTCCAGACACCGGAACCGTGACTTGAGCAGCCCAAACACACGCTCTATGATATTACGTGTTTGTGCGTGTGCCTCATTATGGCGTTCCTGTTCAGGTGTGTGTGCATTTCTGATGGGTGTCATCAGCCACGGCTCAAGTGCATAACCTGCATCCCCCACTAGGTGTCCGTGTGGGAAGTCCCCATTGGCAAATGATTGGTACAGCTGCGTCAGATGCCAGATGTGGGAATCGTGGTAGCTCCCAGGGCAGCCAGCACACACATTCATTATTATGCCCTGGGCATCACACACGACCTGGCAGTTGATGGAGGGGTATCCCTTGCGGTTAATGTAGACTCTACCCCGCTCACCGGCTGGTGCTTTGATGCATATGTGCGTGCAGTCTATTGCACCCAGCACCTCAGGGTATCCCGTTATTTGCTGGAAGAGACGCATATTGCTGGCCACAACTTCACGGTCATTAGGGACATATATATGATCACTGACATGTGGTGACATGGCATCCAGGAACTGGTGCAGTACCCTGGAGGCTGATGCCTGTGATATCCCCATCATATCACCAGTTGGTCTCTGGAAGGTACCTGTTGCTAGTATTCTTAGGCCAACACATACCTTGGTTTCCACTGGGATGGGTTCCCCTCTGTTGGTTCTGTGTGTGAGGTGTGGCCTGCACAGCTCAACAATCTGCTGCAGGAGTTCTCTGTCCACTCTATAGCTCTCTACTATCTCCAGCTCATGTAATCCATGGTAGGTGACCCTGGGCCTGTATACTCTTCTCCTTCTCCTCACTCTGGGTTGTCTGTCAGCATCTGCATTGTCACCACCCTCAGCAATTCGCCTATGCCTGATTATAATAGCCATGGCAGCCCCTAGCATTTCTGCTCTGAGTTCAGCTTTATTTCAGTTTTCAATTCTGATAGCTTAGCTTCTGGCAGTATCTCTTGTGAGAAACAGCCTTCACTGCTCTTTGTTGTGTTTTAAGTGCTAGGCTGGGCTTCTAGTCTGCCTGTGTAATTGCCTGCTTGTAATTGTTTCCACCAATTAACTCCAGCAGTATTCCCTGGCAGTTTCCCTGTATTTTGGTTGTTTCCTGTTTCCTCTCTGTTTCCTGAGGGGGAGCAATGTGCACACCAGCTTAAACACGCTCACAGTCACTTAAACGCGCGCACACATCCCTACACAGTGTTACACGCACACATCCTTACACGGTGTTAGCTAGGCTGATTCATGCTAAAACACGCACACTGCCTTACACCGCGTGCGCCCGCGCAAACCATTGTAAACAGTTTGCAACACGCTCCCACATGTTGAACCTGCCTTACACGCGCGCACACGCGCGCATGCACGTATATCAAGAAACTTGGAGTGTAGGGATAGCGTATACCCTCAATTTCTTGACTTTCCTCGTGTTCTGTTGTGACACACCTCCCCTGATGTCTGTCTGTCATCTGTTACCTTACATTGCCCTCCAATCTGGGACATTTCTTTCTATCCTTCCCTCCGTGATGTCACCTACCTCTTACTCTGTTCCTCCCCCTTCTCTAACTCTTACACTACTCAGAAAGTGCTCATTACCTATGTGGCAGTGTGATTCAGTATTGTAACCCTCATTTACATAGGATTGCCTAGTAATGCTTAGTTACATATCTTACACGGAGCTTCCCCCCCTTGACAACCACTAAACGGAGGCCATATTGTTTTTAGTCTGCAAGTCCCTCCATTGACATTCCATGTAAAACATAAATCCCACAATTGTGGGCTTATAAGCTTCGGTTTTCAGTTTTAGGTAGGGCACCCCGTTTGCGCGGGTGTGCGCTGCAGTTAAACACAAAAATCCCGTGAAAAAAAAAAAGTTAAATAACTTATTTTTGCAACACTTTTTCATGCCAATGGCCACATATTTGGCCATTGGCATGCTTAATGACACATATGCACCCTTTATTTGGAGCTGACATAGCTCCGTTTTTGATTTTGCAGAAATGTACTCAGTTGTCAGCTGAGTACATTTCTGCAGCTAACACGTCCGTTACACGGACTGGTTTCTGCTTCGTGGATTGCTCAAATACCTCATTTGCATATCCTGGAGCTGCAAATGAGGTATTGAGCATTTCCACGCCCAGTCCGTGTAAGAGACGTGTTAGCTGTCTCTTACACGGAGGTTTGGGCTGTACCTGAATCGGGAGGCTTACACGGAGGCTTACACTACTCTTGAACTCCGTGTAAGCCTTCCTGAATCTGGCCCGTAGTATTTTAATTAAAATTTTTGTTTAATTCTTATATTACAAACTGATGCTCAGACTTGAATTATTCAGCATCTCTAAAGGGTGTGAATGAGTTATAATAAACATTCTGCACAAGTTTAATGTTATAAAAGACTGCTTGGTATTGATACAAACAAGTATTTGATACTGAATTTACCATGGCCTGTATGGTACGTGTGTGTGTGTGTATATATATATATATATATATATATATATATATATATATATATATATATATATGTGTAGATTAGATAGATAGATAGATATAGAGATAGATAAAGATAGATATAGATATATATGTATGTGTCTGACACATACATGGAGTGAAAGTATTTTTAACCTAGCAATGACCATGGATATTATGTCAAGTAAAAGCACACATCTGAAAGAGTCGGGATACTAAAAATATGGAATAAGTGGGATTCAGGGGTTGATAATTTAATTTGTTTTATGACAGGATTGTACAAATTATCTTATAACAAACAAAGCCATGAGCAAGTTATATAAGAACATCCACAATGCTGTTTGCACAAAATTCATATTAAGTTGTTGTGCATCACTTATCCAAACTGATAAATGTTTATCTTTTATAAGCTGAGTTTATCACTTTCTTTAATTTTGGTACCAAGAAAAGCCCGCTAGGCTCAAGAGCTACTACTCAGGGTTGACTTGAAGGCTTACTCTACACTTGCACAAAGAGTTTGGGATTTGCTGTTTACTGACCAATCTCATCTTATCAGTTTTCTGTCTCCAGTCACATAGGTTTCAGTGTGACACATGGGTTGTAGTTTGTGTTAGACTGCTGTGTTTTGTCTTGAGGAATTCCTCCAGTACTGAGTAACACTGGATTTCTCATATATAAACTGGGAAGTTGTGGGTGGGATTGCTCCTCTATTTGGGTGATGCAGGTAGACTTGTCCTTTCAAAAAAAAAATTTGAAAAATCGATGAGTTCTTTTTAGAGTGTCAGTGTCTCAATTATTTATATAGTCACACAAAAGGCAAACTGAGATGAAATTAGCAATGACAGGTGGAAGCTCATAGACAGCTCACAGCCTTTATTCTCGATGCAAACTTGTAGACAAGATATCGTGAAGTATGAATATGAGATGATCTTTACCAATTTGCAAATTGGTATAATAAAATATATGAAAAGGTGATTATTCATGAAATATTCCTTCATTTTTTAACTAGTTGCAAACTTAAGGACTTTAGCAGCAGTACTAGCCTTATTGTCTGCTTTTGTTTCATAATTAGTACAAAATAAGGACAATTATTTTTTGTCAAATTTCTTGCAAATGTACTTAAAAAATACAGGCTACATTAGTAAAAATATTGCTGTTTTATAGATAATTTAATGCTAAACACCGTCTTTGGTTACAATATGTTTTTTATGGATAATTTAATACTGAACATTTTTATGTTCACAACTCTCTTATCACCTTATATTTAAAAGTAATTTTTTGTTTAATAAGTATACAAAAAGTGATATTATTGCCTCATTTTGCTCATTAAAAGTTGAATATCGGTATGCATAAAACATAAAATATATTCATACTGGACAACGTTTGCACTCGCTGTACCCCATCATTTTCTATTAAAGGTATTCATATTTATTTTCAAAAAATTATGTCAGTTTGCAGAAACCAGTTTTTTTTATTTAAGCAGAAGTGGGGAATAGCAATACACAGAATTCTCTTGAAATTCTAGGTTGTTACAAGTTCTCTCCTAGAATATTTACTACCTCTGGTCTTTACAGGAAAAACTGCATTAATGTCATTTCATATATGTTTAATATGAAATTACATCAACACTCCTGTTATGAACATTGATATCTTAGACCTGTTTCCTAATTCAGATTTGCAACATCTCCCATCCATCAGCAGTCTTTGCCCCTACTCCTCTTCTGCCTTAACCTGACAGCTCTAGCTCTTTCAGATATGATTGCATGTAATTTTAATTGTGTATTTTACATTTATCACTGTTTTTCCAGGCTTGTATTATCTTTGTATAACCTTGTTTATTATTTGTATCATCATTGTTTATCTGTCCTGTGGAACTTTTCTCCCCAGGCCTCCACTGAAAAAGGGGATCATGCTCAGTCAGACATTCCCAGTTAACAAATGTCAAAATAAATAAATAAATAAATAAATAAATAAATAAAATAATTCCCCAGTACTATCATACATAGTCTCCCCATGTAATCAGTTAGACTAGGTTAAGCTTGGGACTTTTGGTATCATAAGAAATCTGAGCCTGTATAACCATCTTTTTCTGTCTGTATACCAACATCATGTCACACAATGTGAGCTGTCATACATTGTAACAGCTGTTATCATTTTGAATTCTCAAGACTCAAAACTGCAGATAGTGGCATTCCCTTAAGCAACAAAAAGCAGCAACCTAGAGCTGAGATGATCTGATAGGTATCTCTTGACCAGTTACTTTTGGCAATGTATGGAACAAGGCTACATTTTATTCTGTCAGCATACTATGAGCCCTGCCAGTCAACCAGTTGTTTAGTTCCTGATACAATATTAAGAACAATGTTAATAGTTTCAGTATGCTATTGTATGTTTTTATTTATTTTTTTTATAAATCTGTATCCTTTGTCTTATGCTAGCTATCTGATTATTAGGAGAATGCATTTTCACAAAATGTAACACCTGCAGGATTGATCAAGAATGCATATATTCAAAGAAGAGTTTCTGTATAGATGCTCTAAAGGTATCAATGCTCACAATTTGAAAACTCATCTGAGAAGCCCAAGAAACTAGGCAGTAGAGACAGTTCATTCGCATTCTACTCATTGCCCATCGTATTATCATCAAAAGCTGACTTTTTGTGACAAAAGCAATTCAGATCATGAAATGACTGCATCAGTTTAATTCAGTCTAAAGTGATAGTTTGGGTATGGTTGCTTATTAAGTATTTGTGAAATTTCAGTTTCTTTACTTATAGATAATGCAGGATCAGTTGCTATCAACTCTTTTTCTTCTGTTGCATCACTGTATAGTCCTGTGAGATAATAATATGTTCATTCTCCAAAACGCTGGAACAAGATGTGTACATTCACATTATTTTGCCTTGTGAGTTATTTATTTATTTATGTTAGTTTTCTGGGAAGTCTAACTGGGTTAAAACCCCAATACAGTAGAGCCTCGGAGAGAAAAGCTCCACATTTAATACCAGCTTTGACATATACATAAAGTATGGTTACATGATATCAGAATAAATACAAAATATATATAATTGTACATACATGGGATAAAACAGCTTTACAATAGCTTACATTAACATCATTTAGAAACAGCATGTAAATAACTTGCATATGCACTCATAGTGTTGAATATTCATTAGACATAGAGACAGACTTGTATATAGAAAAGAAAGATATAACATTGCAAAAGATATTGTAATATAACTATGGGAATATTATAAAGGGAGGAAGGTGGCTGATAATGAAATACAGCATGATATGTAAGCAGCAGAGTGACTATGAAAGTATTGTTATGTTTATAACTGATAAGTAAAATAACTACGAAAATGAGAATGGTTGGGGTGACTTGGACTCTTATAATAAGTATTAGTGTTGGACAGATGATGGCTGAGAGAGACGAGAGTGATGAAACAGTGACAGAGGGGTGATAGTGAGATAGTGCTTGCTCCTGTCACTTAGAGCCTGTGATTAATATCATTATAAAAAGTGCAACATCTGTGACCTGAAACATTGAAAACCATTCATGTTATGTTATCAGTATGTACCCAGTATTAGTTAAAGAGGATCTTATCAAAACACTTGTTCCTTCACAGCTGCACAATAAATACAATCTGTCTCAGGTTAAAACAACCAACAAAACTTTTTTTTTTAGTTTTTGCTCCCTTATAACTGACATTCCACAGTTATAACAATGTGTAACACATCTTTAATTCAGTGGAATATACAATGACCTGACACCTGTTTAGGACTGATTTCTTGATCTTTAACATATTTATTGTGAGTGGCTCCATATCCCTGCAACCTTAAACTGGATAAAGTTAACTTTGAAAGTGGGTGTGCAATGTCTTAATTTATACTCTTCAGCTTTCTAGTTCTTATTTTGTTTATTAAATGCATTTAATTTTTATAATACAATAATGCTGCAGGATAATATTTGGCTATGATATGTTATTACCATGTTCTTTTCTTTAGTTAACTGGCAAATATGCATTAGGCACAGTTGCCTGATACTGGCTTAACTGGATATATATTATCTGATTTCCTGACCTATTAAAAGTGGTTGGATTATATAACTGAGGTATGGGAATCAAACCCATAAAAGCTATTCAGAAATATCCACAGTGCAACTGCATGGCACTAAATGTGCAGATATGTGTCCAATTGCTGCTTTGATTGTACTAGTGTAGAATAAAAGCTGATACAGTGGTCACTGGAGGTTCAGGATACTAATAAAGAAACATTCCAACATCAAAAAACATATGCATTTATCTCTAAAAGCAAAGCTTTTGGGTAAACCACCCTTCCTCAGTGCTAATACATTCACAATGTTAAAACTCATTTTATATAAAACAAAACGTGATCATAGTGCAATCATAATGCATTTTATATAAAACAAAAACGTGATCAAATGCAACCAGTGTCTACTTCTAGTATATGCTTTCTTCTACTAAAACTTAAACCTTCCACCCCTTCTGCTGACCAACCCCCAGGAGAATACCTCCAAATTGGAGCCAAATCCATTGCCTACCCTATATCTATCCTTATCAACAGAACCATTAGTGAAGGAAATATCCCGTCCATCTGGAAAATTTCTTATATTATTCCTTTACACAAAGGTGGGGACTCTAATGAATTCTCTAACTTTCGTCCTATAGCCTTGCTATTTCCTCTGGCAAAAATTATGGAAAAATGTATCCAGAAGCAACTTCTAAACCACCTTCTCCAAAATAAGCTACTGGCAAACTGTCAGCATGGTTTCAGACCTCACCACAGTACCACCACTGCCCTGCTATCATTTACAGATTGTATTAACAATAATCGTAACAATGGCTTTCTTTCCTCTGCAGTATTTGTTGATTTATCCAAAGCTTTCGACATGGTTCATCACCAGTTGCTCTTGCATATTATGAAATCTCTATCACTAGACCCATTAGCCATCAACTGGTTCAAATCTTACCTTGATAACAGAAAACAAGCGGTTCTCTGGCACAGTAATCTTTCTAATCTCCTCCCCATCTCCCTTGGTGTCCCTCAGGGCTCTGTATTAGGGCCGCTCCTATTTTCCATCTATATTAATGATCTTCAGTCAGCAATTCCACATTCTACCTGCATTCAGTATGCAGATGACTCCACTATTATCTGCTCAGCTACTTCTCAAATTGAACTGCAGACCATCACCCAGAAAGCATTTAATATTTATTTTTTATTTATTTATTTATTTATTTATTTAACATTTGTTGACCGGGAAAGTCCGACTAGGTTCCACAGATCCTGTTTTCAGCGGTGGCCTGGGGAGAAATGCTCCAGCATCATGTCTTTAGAATGTGGGAGGAAACCAGAGTACCCGGAGGAAACCCACGCGAATGCAGGGAGAACATGCAAACTCCACACAGAAGGTACCCCAGCTGAGAATCGATCCGGAGAACCTCTTGCTGTGAGGTGACAGAATTAACCGCTGCACCACTGCGCCGCCCTACTGATACTGTTGAACAGTGGTTTACAAACCGCTGCCTCCTACTAAATCCAAAGAAAACTAAACTGCTACTCTTCTCCCCAACCGCAAGTCCACCCCTACACATTTTACACTCACATCTAACAATGGTACTATAATCTCTCCAGACCTATCTACCAAACTCCTAGGAATATCTATAGACAACAACCTCAACTTTGACACACATATTAACAGTACTATAAAAACAGTCAACAAGAAACTTTAGAACCAAACTCTTTCTTACTCCAGCAGCTAGGACTGCTATAGCCAGAACTCATCTCATCTCTACTCTACTCTATGCCTCACCCATTTATAGAAACCTTTCTAAAACCAACATTAACAAGTTGACTGTATCCTATAATAATATTGCCAGATTTGCTGCTGCCTCTCCTTTCCGTACCCATCACTGTCTAAATCTTAAACAACTTGATTGGTTAGAGTTTCCACACCATCTGCACTTTTCACAGCTTACTATTGCCCAAAATACCCTGTATCAACCCTCCAATACTCCTATTCTTTCAAGCCTACTTACCCTTTACCACAATCCTAAAAACTTACGCTCTTCTAATAAACTTCTGTTTAACACCTGTAGATCCAACAATTTAGCAGGTGACTCCCTCTTCTGTAATACCATTGGTAAGCTATGGAATCTACTACCCACTGAACTCACAACTCTCTCCTCTCATACACATTTCAAAAAGAAGCTCAAGCTTTATCTCATGACACACTGGCTATGTTCCTGTACTATCCCTGACTAACTGCTGTTTCTTCTCACTAATTACCACCTGCCTCAACTAGCCTTCCCTACGAGATCTGCTTATTATGTATCTTTGACTGAATTCTTCATATACACACCTATATCTCATCATTGATTACTGCTCAGGCCATGCTTATTGGTAGTATAGCAGTTAACATTTAAAAAAAAAAAAAAGAAAAAACAAAAACTGTTTTCCCCTATTCTATTCAAATCAGCTCTACTCTATACTATTTTCTATATTGTCTTTAGTATACAACTTATTGGTATTTCTTTCTTGACTGTATTTTGCAAATGTTCTTCTGTATACTTTTTCAAGTCTGTACTTAATATCGGTTCTTATTGTATATTGTTTTATTGTATATTGCTTGTTGTGTTGCACATGGAGCTTTTCTCCCCGGGCCTCTACTGAAAATGGACATGTATCCAGCTAGACCAGCCCGGTCAACAAATGTAAAATAAAAAAAATAAAATAAAAAAAAAATAAAAATAGTCAGTCAGTCATAGAGTACAAACAATTAGTATACTAATTATTACATAAAAGTTGATACAAAAAACTTTATAACGTTTTACATTTATGCCCACAAAAAACTTCTACATATATACAGTATATTATAGTATTTGTAGTTGTTTCGTAACTAACACAGGTTTTATACTCACAGTATTATTCAAGCCTGGTTTAGAATCTGCTTGCAGCCTAATAATCCATTCATATTCCTTGTTTTCCAATATATTATTAACATCACCACCCCTAGTTTGTCTGTGTATTACTTCCATAACTCTAAATCTAAAGTGGTGTTCAGGATCAGTGTCCATAATGGGCTTATTTAATGCATTTGTCACAGTTTTAATTTGTATATCTTACTTATGCTCACCAATTCTCTCTCTTAACTTCCTTGTAGTTTTACCTACATAGAACAAAGAACATTTCACACAGTTGGCAAGATATACAACATGCGTAGTATTACAAGTAGCAGAACAGTGGAACTTATGCTCTTTGTTTGTTAATGGATGTATAAAAATACTGCTATTTTTTTAATGACAGGTCACTACAACAACTACAATTCATACATTGAATTGTGCCAGGTTTACTAATAATAGGAGCTTTCCCAATAGATATAAAGTCCTTGTAACATAATTTTCATTTTTACTATTAAGATTCCTGTAAGCAAAACCTGGTTTGTCATCCAGAATTTTTTGTAATTCTAGCATCGCTAAAAGTAATTATTTTCCTTACTCGGTTAGTTTTCACATTAAATGTAGTCACATATCTTATTTCATACTTATCTTTTTTGAATTTCACTTATCCTATCATCCATTAAAAAGGTGGGTTTACAAGATCCTACCTTGTTGTCAAGCACATCTTTATACACATTCTCTATGGACTTCAAGTTGTAACCACTGTCATGGAACTCTCTGACCATTTCCTTCTTGTGTTCCTCATATTTAATGTCATCAGTGTTCAGCCTAGTAACCCTGGTTATCTGTGCTTTTATGATACCTCTAAAAATATGTGGTGCATGCATGCTTTGCTGATGAACATAGAGATTCACATGCACATCTTTTTTATGGACACTGGTATCTATTAAGCTGCCTTTCTTCTCTAATTCTACATACAGAAAAATAATTAGTTTACTAGAACACGTCATCTTAAACTTCAAAAAAATTAGTAGTACTATTCAAGTATAAAAGATATTCATTTAACATTTTTTCGGTCCCATTCCAAAGCAGAAAACAGTCATCAACAAATCGTTGATAAAAGCAAACTTTTTCACTCAAAGCATTGATCTTGCTATAAATGAACTGTTTCTCCCATTGGTGTAGAACTAGGTTAGCATACGTGTTCGCCATGGGCGTACTTATGGTGACACCCGCTATCTGTAAAAATGGTTCATCATTAAAAAGAAAGATATTTTTTGCCAACACAATGTCTAGTAACAATCAAATATGTTCAGTCTCAGTTGCAGATAAAGATATTTCAGTATTAAGGTACTCAGAAATGGCTTCAATGCCATATTCATTCAGTATGACAGTGAAGAGCGAGGTTACATCTAATGCAACAAATAAATAATTTTCCACTTGTTTTTTCATATACCAATGCTTCAGTTTTAACAAAAAATCAGTTGTATCCTTTATAACACTGGGGCAGCGTAACAAATACTTACTCAAATATTTTTGTAAGTATGCAGAAATGGGCTTAGTTATCCAACATCTTCCTGAGACAGTTGGTCTCAGTGGGGGATTAATACGTGATTTATGTATTTTAGGGATGCCATAAATCTGTGGTATCTTAGGACATGGTACTGCAAAGCAGTTGAATAGTTGTAATGTTATATCGCCATTCACTTGTAACTCATAAATCAACATAGTTACATATGTGATATGTTTCTTAACATCCAGAAATGTAATCTTCTTAAATGTATGTGTCGTGTAAAAAAACATATTCAGTGATGACATATATTCATCATGATTCATAACTGTAGCTCCTCCTTTATCTACCTGCTTAATAATTATATTGTCTTTCTTTTCTAGCTGTCTAAATGCTTCAAATTCATAGAAAGTCTAATTATAATATTTCCATCTATTCTCTCTGCCATACAATTCTTTTTAACTCACTTTCGCAAATATTATGAAATATTGTTACTATGGGACAGCTATTAGGAATAAATATGCTTGATTTTTTACATAGTACTATATTATTAGCACTATCTTGCTTAAAAAAGAGTTTAAGGTTTAAATTTCTAATAAACACTTAAATCAGTCAGTGCACTGACTATATCATCAGAACCACTTGGTATAAATTTAAGTCCTTTTTTATCAGCGCTGATTGAGCTTGCATCAGTTTATATTTAGATAGATTTATTATACATTGTTCTTTATCCATTAACATCACACAGCCTTCTTCTGATACAGAGGGCTATTGTTTTTTCTTTTTGTCCCAATTACTGTGTTGTTTACCTGTCACTGTAAAGATCGCCCACTGAGGTGTTCCTCTGTTTCATCTCTATTTTCTCCAGTAGAGCCAACTGAAAAGGAGTCATAAGAGTAGAAGAACTCCTTTGTGGGCTGCGGTTTTTAAAAAAATAAAGAATTATGTTGCCCTGTACATAACACATGTAAAGCCGTTGCCCCTGATGTCTCATTTATTTTAATACCTTCCATACTTCTCTGGGAAGGATGCAACTCAGTCGGTTGCATTGATTGATGGAAAGTCATCCAATTGGTACATTGCTCTGTTATTCGTACCGGGCAGTTTTATTTGAACATCTGATTTGGGCCAAGGGAAAATATGGCCCATTTTAAAGTCATTACTGTCTCTCAACATTTTACGCTTTTTGGCTGCATCAAGCTTATTATTCAGCATCTGTAATATATCTAACATATGCTCGTATAAGCTGAGTGAGTTCTGAAATACTGGCATATTCACAATTTCATTTCCCATTTTCTCAATGTCCATAATTAACTCTTTTTCAATTTTTAAGAAGAAACCATTCATTAGTGCCATATAGTCTGCACTTAGTTTCAAATTGAGTTATTGCTATGTTTTTAAAAGTTCAGGATAAGTGTGGGTCTATATGAGATCAACGAACGATTAAATGTTTGCTTCTGTAAAGGTTGACCTTTACAGATTAAACATTCAATCGTTCAAAAATCTTTAAAAATAAAAAAAAAACAAAAAAAAAACGAAGTAACAAAAGCAAAAACCAAAGGGTGTAAGCAGGGGGGCAAGCCACCCTGCACCCCCTTACCCCCCTACTTAAATATTCCAACTCCAAAATCACCCTACAGTGTAGGGAAGGGGGCATTTCCCGTTTCTGCACTGTAGTGCACTGATGTGCGATCTCGAAGTTTGTATATTTAAGTAGTGGGGGGGGTGTGGGGGGCAAGCCCCCCTGCTAAAACCTTTTTTTTTTTTTTTTTTAATTTTTTTTTTTACATTTTTGAACATTTAAATGTTCGATCTCTAAAGGTCGACCTTTAGAGATTCGAACACTTAATCATTCGTTAATGTAATATAGACTTGATAGTTGTTAGCATAAGGTGGCATCTTTAGTATTCGCAAGCCTCGTGGCACAACACCTAGATCCAGATAAGCTAAAAAGCTTAGCTGCTGCCACTGGAGTTTCTTAAATGCTTGTACCCTTTTTCTAAAGTGTCCAACAATGTTTCAAAGGTGTCCGATGGCTGGGCAGTGCCTCCCACAAACGTGGATGTATTGGATATGGCATCAATAACGAATTTCCTTCTTTAGATACCAGAGTCTTTACCAATTGATTTGTTAGTCCCTTATGGGTTTCTTCTCCATTCCCTTCCATTGTGCTGACTGTGAAGATATCTGACACCCACATTAACAGACATTAAGAATGATAAATGTAGAATAAAAGCCGACACAGTGGTCACTGGAGGTTCAGGATACTAATAAAAAACAGTCCAACGTCAAAAAACACTCACATTTATTTCTAAAAGCAAATCTTTTGGGTAAACCACCCTTCCTCAGTGCTAATACATTCACAATGTTAAAACTCAGTCACAGAGAACAAACAATAAGTATACTAATTAATACGTAAAAATTGCTACAAAAAAACTTTATAACATTTTACATTTATGCCCCCAAAAAACCTTCTGCATATATATATATATATATATATATATATATATATATATATATATTATTCTGTTTGTAATTTTAACAATAATATATATATATATATATATATATATATATATACATATATATATATATATATATATATATATATATATATATATATATATATATCTATATATATATATACACATATATGTATAAAGTTTGTTTTGTGGGCATAAATGTAAAATGTTATAAATTTTTTTGTAGCAATTTTTATGTATTAATTAGTATACTGATTGTTTGTTCTCTGTGACTGGCTGACTGTGATCACATGTTTTTATTCATTTTATATAAAGTGAGTTTTAATATTGTGAATGTATTAAAACTGAGGAAGGGTGGTTTACCCAAAAGCTTTGCTTTTAGAAATAAATGCGTGTGTTTTTTGACGTTGGACTGTTTTTTTTTTTATTGTACTAGTGACAGCCCATTGCTGCTATGCCATGGAAAGGGCTTCATAAAAAAAGATAGAAGCTGCACTAAAGGGAAAAAGTATACCGATGTTATAACTAGGCAGGGCTGAAGGGGGCAGCTGCCCTATGAGCAAGCTGTCAGAGGGCACAATGTCCAAAGGTATTAATTAACCTAGCTACTGCTCAGCTGCATGCTACTGCAGTGGCCACACTATGTGCAGTCATATAAGTAAGCATGGTCAGGTAGTGTGTATGATACTATGTGCTCACACTTGCAACAAAGCACCTCATAGCTGCAACAGCATCTCTTGTAAGGTAGCCACATAGACCCAAGGTGAAGCAAGGTGACAACCAATATCAATGAAATGAGGTGGAAAATGGAATAAAGGACAGCTAAAAGAGAGATAGGAGCAAGCCAAAGATCACAAACACACACACACACACACACACACACACACACACACACACACACACACACAGAAAGGTAAGATGAAGGGAAGATTAGTGAGAAGGCATGCATTTCTTTTGGTGGGTAGCCATATATCCATTTTCTATTATTTAAAAAAGGTAGAAGAGGATAGTATCAAAGAGGTTGTGGTAGAAATTAAGGAGGTAGTATGGACAGGCAAACAAACATAAACTGAAGACAGATACTCAGGCTTAGTATAAAAACAAAAGGGAGGGTCAAAAATAGAGATACACAGATAGATGAGGAACAGTTGGTGATGAGGAGAATAGTACTACAAAAAGGATAGGGGGAGTGAGACAAGAGGAATGATACCATTATGATGGGAGAATAGGATGGATTATGGTGATTCTGACAGACCATACAGATGAAAACCCACACAGAAGTATGTCACCTCTGTGGCTGACATCTTGGGCAGGCCCTACCTCTGGTGAACAAATGTATGTACATGGTCAGCCATGTGACTCCATTAGCTGCACAAGAAAATGCACCATGCATTGAATTGTTAGCCCACCTCTGCAGTCATTAGCCACTCCATCTGTCACCAGATGAGGCAGGGAGACTCATCCATGATACTTTCAAATTAGCAGCCTCCACTCCCATTCTGAAGTTGCTACTGGGGGCACCAGTGAGGCCTCCAGTTCACCTTACACATGTGGAACATTCCCCATTTTATGCTTAGCTAATTTCCCTTTAGTGGGGATCAAACCCTGTACCTTTTATCTATGAGGTATACACCTTAACCATGTTGCTAACCCAGGGTAATTCATTCCCCTCCCCCAATCTGTGAGACTCTCCTTTTAATTTACTAGGTCAGTTGTCCAGAATTGCAATTTATATTTCCTGACACAGATCAGGTATCTGAACAGCTGTGACTAGATATCAAGCAAAGGTGTCTAATTACACTGCAGACTCTTACACTCGACTACAATTTATGTTATCCTCATTTACCCATATGGGTGTGCTAAGATTAAACATTCAGTTTCTGAAGGATTTCCCAGAATTTTCTCTTTCTCATAAATTAGTTTAAATCCAGGGAAGCAAAGGGAATTCCTATACATTTTAGTTCTTCAGCAGAATAAAATAACTGTTATCAGCATGGTGAGAAGGGTATATCTCAGATGACTGCAGAATAAGCACTCTAATGCCAGTGTAAAAGCACAAAGGGAGACAGTCACAACTGTTGGCAGTACAGAGGTATCAAAATCCTGTCACACTGCATGAAAGTGCTGGAGTGGGTAATTGGTAAGCAAATGTGCAGAGTAGTAGAACGTAAAATGAGTGATGAGCTGCTCAGATTAGAATGCAGCACAAAGGATACAATGTTTGTAGTGAGATTCTTCTCAATTATGTGTCTCACTGCAAACATTAGATCTTTTGTAGTGAATTCTAATCTGAACAGCTCATCTCCCATCCTACTTTCTTCTACTATGCTTATTCTCCAGTCATCTGGGATTTATACGGATAAACATTTCATAGAACCTTTCAACTGTGTAATTCAGCACTGTCAGCCCTGTTAATTAACATGGTTAAAAGTCCATCTTCAACCATTATTTTCAAAGGGAGAGACATTTTAGATTTAAGTATTGAAGAGTTTTTTCTTCCATTAGTAAGTACTAGGTCATTAGAATGCCGACTATTACAAGCCTATCTAATAATCAGATGTCAGAATTAAACCCTGTACCTTGTTTCTCTGAGGTAAAGACCTTATCCATTATGTCAACCCACGCCAGTTTTGCAGAGAAATTGTTTTTGGGGGTTGTGCATGTGTGTAGAACCATATATTTGTGTATGTACAGGTATGAATGTTCTCCGCTGAGTCTGTGTGTGTGTGTGTGTGTGTGTGTGTGTGTGTGTGTGTGTGTGTGTGTGTGTGTGTGTGTGTGTGTCTGCCTGAGTGGTCACAGTAGGGAATTAGTAATCGGATAGGTAAAATAGTATTGACTGACTGTAATGGTCTGCGAGGAGATACAAGGCAGTTATGATATGCAAGGTCAAGGATCTTCTGTAACATCTGGGCATTTGCAAGGTAAAGGTTTGTATTTTCTGTGTTTGAATGTGTGTAGCTGTGGATAAGGGGAGGTGCCACTACCAATACGATGCATGGACTTCAAGCAGTGATTACCACAGGGAAATCCATATATTAATACACCATATAAAATGACCAAAAATGTGATTAGTGTTTTAACCCAGATAACAAGTTCAAAATAAACAAACAAATACACAATAGAATCAATAGGAGGTTACTACGCTCATGGCCCCAGGGCCCTTACAAGCCTAGCCAAGTTCAACCCATGTTCCCAAGAACATCTGACTCAAGCAGACACTAAAATCAGCACCTATTGCCCCTGTCCAAGAGGGACACAGGTGGAACGACCAGTGTGAATTTCCGGTTACCCATCCAATAGTCCAAATTATGCTTAAATAGGGCCAACTAGGGGCTTTTTTTAACATGAATAGGAAGATTGTTCCAAAGGTGGGGCAACCTCTGTGAGGCAAATCTGTCTCTCCAGCAAGTTCTATTGATGTCACATACCAGGTTAAAGTCCTTTGAGTGAGTGACTCATGTGCCATTTGACTTGCGAATGTGCAGCACTCCATTAAAGGTGGGTCACCTCTTAGCAGTCTGCACAACACAGATAAAGTGACAATGATTTTAGTCTGTCCACATAAGACAGATCTTGATGACCGTGAAGTTTCTTTATAAAGAACCTTTGTGGTCTCTCCAGTTGCTGCAGCTGTTTGGAAAGGAACATACCAAAGGGAGCATTGTACTCTATGATTGGCCTTATGAGCAAAGAGTACGGGGGGGATACACTCTTCTTTTTCTGGAGGCAATGCCCTTACTTATTGCACAATATAAAATGCCCTTCTTACCACTGTGGAGACATGGTGATCAAAGTCAAGGTTGCTGTCAACCTGTGTGCCTAGCTTTCTCACCTCTGACTATGTGCTTATGGTATTGCTATTGATGTGGTAGTTTGCAGGAACATCACCCTTGATGAAGGGGATGATAATGCATTTTTTTTGCATTAAGTTTAAGACCATGACTTTGGCACCAGTTATTAGTCTGCGTAAAACCTCCTTGCAGGATGTTGACATTGCTAGGGGTTTCAATGATAGCTCTCAGTTTGCAGTCACCAACAAACTTTGTCAGTCACAGTCCTTTAGTTTTAGCCTATACTTCAGAGAAATAGATTCAAATAGTAGGAGTCCCAAAACCGATCCCACTGGAGCACCACTGGTCATGGATCTGCTGGAGGAGGTGGAGTCCCCTATTTTGACCTTATGAGTTCTACCAGTGAGCCAGTTTGCAACCCACCTGACACTATGTTGGTTGATACCCAGCTGGGGGATTTATCAATGATGCCTGAGTGGGGGATTGTGTCAAAGACACTGGTAAAGTCTAGGTAGGCTGCATGCACAGATTTGCCCTCATCTACAGCTTTGGTGACTGTCTTGAAGAAGTCCACCAAGTTTAACAGGCATGATCACCCCTTGACAAAGTCAAACTGGGTGGGGTCAAACATTTGTAGGTTTCCTGTATCTTTGTTAATAAAGTCCATGATGATTTATTCCCTGGCCTTGCAGATAAGGCTGGTCAGACTAATGGGTCTGTAGTTCCCAGAGTCTGTGCATGTACCCTGTTTGTACAAAGGGATGAAGGTAGCTGCTTTCCATTCTGCTGGGATGAAGCCAGTGCATAGGCTGTGACTGAAAAGCGTGCCCAATGGTAATACCAGTTCCTCTTTTAGTCCATGTAGAATACAGCCCGGGATGTTGTCTGGTCCCATAAAGGCTCTGTTTTTGGCCTTGGAGAGGGCATTTAAGACCTGTCCATGGAGATACTAGTTGGGGGACAGGTGTTAGGGATGCTTTGGGGTATATGTGTCAGGGAATTTTTCACTGAACCTGTCAGCCAGGAGATTTGCTATATCCACAGGTTCTGTATATGTAGTACCATTAACTACAAGTTCAGTGCAAATCTAGACCTTACCTTTGAGGTTATGGTTGTAACTAATGCCTTGTGGTTATCCTTACTTAGGGAAGCTAATTTGGATTTGTAGTTAGCATTGGAGGACTTCAGTAGGAGTCTTATTTGCTTGTTTAAGTTGAGGAGGGAGTATTTCCAGTTTTGAGACCATTCCTTCCTACTCTAAGACAGCAATTTCTTTCTCCTGTTGTATAGCTTCTTAATGACAGTTGCCCACCAGGCAGGTTTGTTTTTCCTTGAAGATCTTGTTTGGTTCTATCAAGTACAGCAGATTCAATAGAATTTTACAGGTGCTCGTACAAAGCACTGGTGTATAACTCAGCATAGGTGTCTGTTCCATCAGTGGGAGGAGGGGCTATGAATCTATTTATGCTGTCACATAAGAGGTTGTAATGGTCCTTGGAGAAGTTTTTAGTCTAGTTGTTGCTAAGGGGAGAGGTGGATTCTTGTGTTATAGTTACTTCTAGTGAGACTGATTTGTGGTCAGATCTCACCAGGGATGGCAACACACTGGAGTTGGTGCAGTGGTCCCCCATGTTGGCGAGCACCAGATCCAGGATGTTTGAGCCTCTTATGGGTGTGTCAACCATCTGGTCCATGACACTGGAGTTAACAAAGTCCAGGAACCTTTGGGCAAGTGAGTTAGAACATGTATACTTTGCCCAGTCAATGGATGAGTAATTAAAGTCATCCAAAACCAGAGTGTTTGGTTGTATCTTGATTGACTGAAGTAGATCCAAATAGGCTGAGTGGATGTCCTGATACATGGAGGAGGTCCTATAGCTGGCAATGACCTGAAGAGGGCTCTTGCCTGCAGTCAATTGCACCTGAAGTAATTCAAGGGAATCATGCTGTTTAACCAATTTAGAGGTGTGTTTATCTTTAATGAATATTGATACACCACCTCCTTTATTTCTCATGCCTTCAGATTGTGGTCTGAACATGTGGAAGGAAATGTAACCTGGTATAGCTGGAGTGCTCTCTGCAGCCTTAAACCAGGTCTTAGTGACTGCACAAATGTTAGCAAGGTGAGAGCTGCTTCTAGTGTCTCTGGTTTACATTCCTAGTGTTTAGCTGCATAACCTGGAGGTTGCTTTTAGAGGGTATTTTTACACCAGGGATTTTGTTCTTGTCACATTGCCTAAAAATGGCAGTATGGGGGGTGGAAAGAGCCTTAGCAAGTAACCGAAATCACAGGGGTGACAGATGAAGACTATCTCTGGCAAAGCATCAAAGTCTGTCGACCATGTCATCCCAGGCTGGCAGATACTGGATCCCCTTTGAATGACACCAGAAACTAAGCCAATTGTTAAGTCAATCATTGTTTTTTTGTTTGTATTGAGGTATCATCCTAGGTGAAGGTAAAATGCTGCTTAATGCTAGGGACATGCTTGTCTGAGACACATAATCAGAGAGCTCAGTCATGTCTCTTTTCATATAGTCCAATGACATAGGTCTCAAGTCTTTCACACCAAAATGGACTATGATGGAGTCATAACAGTGCCTGTTGCTGATAGACTTGAGTGTATGTGTGACATGGGAGATCCTGGCACCTGACCGACAATTTACCATAACTTTTTCCTTATCCAACCTGATGAGAGTGATATCTATGTTTCTCACAAGTGAGTCACCTATGATTAAGATGTTTGTTTTTCTGTTATGCCTTAGGGGCTTGACTGGTGACACACTGGTGTGTGATGTATGTTCTACAGAGGATGTATTAAGTTAATTGTTCTTATGTTTAGGAGTTCTCTGATGTTTAGGTAAGCTTCTGGTAAGGACCTCCACATATGTAGGTTTATGTGTTGTTGGTTTAGTAGGTGCAGGAGGTGAGGTGTGCATGCCGACTACCTGCTTAGTATGAGAGGAACTGAATGGTGAGTGACAGAGCCTGGATTCTAGATTCTTGATATAGATGCATCTCTCACATAATGAATTTGTGTGGACTAGAAGTGGGTTGTCAGTGTACATGAAGCAATTGCTACATTTCTTCAGGATGCCCATGTCAACCAGGCTGGTAGGACAAACTGTGGGAAATTGTACGTCCATAATGCTAGGTAAGTTGGTGCAGTCAGAAAACATGGAAAGGACAGTAAGGACCAAGTAAAGTAGAGTACAGAAGAAATGGACAAAAAATACAAAATGCTAGTGGGTAGGATCTGGTTGGTACCTCAGCAGCTTCACTGAATGTATCACCTGTCAGTGAGGGACAATTGTGAGAACTCACTGATGGAGCACCAGCAGAGTATTAAGGGAAAATTTGCAGACAGAAGTGTTTGCCTGTATAATCGTCAATGGTGCCCATCACTGCTTGGCAATGAGTGATATGCAAACAAGTGCAAACCCACACAAATGCGGTGCTTATGTAGCAAATGAGAGCAAACTGATTTAAACAAATTAATTAATAAAAAAGCCAAAAATGAGCACTGTTCCAGCAACCTTCAATCAGATGAGTTCTAATCACACTCCTGCCACTAGGATGGAGGGGAACCTTCTCCAACAAAAGATGGCCTGGTTTAGTGCTCAAGTTATTCAAACAGAAATAGATTCAGCAGGTACGAATCTAGTCTATGCTACAGCAAACAAGGTGCAACAGTTTCAGAAAAAAAAAGTTCAAATAAGCAGGCACAATAAGCCTTCAATCAGCAACTCCCAGCTCAGAAGGGCAGTGGCTACCCTCTCCTCCCACAAGAGTGTAGACCACAAACCTTCTTAATGTAACATAACTGGCCATAAGCCCTAGTGCTTAAACCAGAAGTAAGACACTTTAGAATAATAGAAATTCTAGGCATTCTACCAGCAATTACTAGTTTAGAAGGATGTAATCTACCTCTCCTGACACAACAATGCAGATTACAAACCTGCTTAATGCAAAACAACTGGTCTGAACTCAAGTGCTTAAACCAAAACTAAGAGGCTTAGAATAATAAATACAATTTAATCAGGCTACTAACAAGCAGTAATAAATGCAGCATAATAAATGCAATTGAAAACTTTTAAGAACAAGCAGCAAAAGCAAAGTAAAATAATAAAGCAGGAATAAACAGAAATACAGTAAAATCAGTTGAATAAAGGTCATTTTTCAGTTTAAGTGGAAAGGGAGGAAACAGAAGATAATTCAAGGTTATGAAACTAAGGGGGTGGACTTTCCCAAATTATCTCTCTGTACTCAGTAGAATGAGCTGAAGAGATGGGACTAGGAGAAGTATCCAAAATCAGATTTATGGTAGGGGCAGGCAACTCAAAAGCCAGCAAGTTTAAGAATACAACAACAATTTTGCAGGTGGGTGGGAAAAATAAAATGCAGACAGATCAGTCATATTCAGGCAGAGTACAGCAAGCAAGCCAAACAAGCACTTCAACTAGACATATTTCTAGCTAAACGAGGAATACTGTTCCTCATCTCATCCCACTAATTAGCTGATGTTATTCACTGTTTCCAAAATAAATATTTTCTAACTTTTCTAACTAATCCTAGCTAAAACTCCAACAGAACAGAAAACTTTAAACAAAACAAGAATAATATACAAAATAGAAGTAACCAAACCTTAAATGGAAAACTTCAATTCAAAATAAAATGCAGAGATAAGCAATAGTCAGACAAAGTTCCTACAAACAAAAGTACCATGTTTGATTCCTTCTCCCTGTTTGTCCATTGTATGACTTTGAGTAAGTAAACCAAAAAATATAGAGCTCCCAGGGCACCCTGAAAAAGGACACTTTCCCCAGTATGTTTACCTGGTTAAAAATAGGTTTTCATTTCTCTGCTGCACATTGTGGTAACTATAACCAGTGCCTGTAAAGCAATTATACAGGCCAAATGAGGTAAAAAATGGCAGCCAACATGGACAGTTACAAGTTAGGACACTGTATGATAAACAGCATCAGGCAGTATAGGCATGTGATAGAAACAAATAGTGCAAACAGGCAAATAAACAAGGTACACAGTGTTTGCCTAAACACACTGTGCATATGACCTGCTCACATAGGAATGAGCATGGACAAGCATCACAGTGATAATTGTGACTGATAATGCATCACATTATGACAGCAATTCAAAAATGTTCAGGTTGACCATTTGAGCATGATACAGACTGTAGCCATTATACCACGAAAGACTGTGCCATGACCAACATAGAAAATGGAATACAGAGCTAGATAATGGTTTACATTACCACATAGACATAATAACAACAGACAAAACAACTGGTAATGGATTACAGCACCAGAAGGTGTACACAAAGGGACATGGAAACAAAAGGCCCAGATATTGGTAGTGGACTGTGCTGGGTAACAGAGCATATAGGAAAATCAGGTTACTGTCCTACTGTGAGGGGCCTACTCTGTAGAACACAAAGACATACCTGTTTGCTGTCCTACCTGGGAGAGTGGTCACTCTGTCAGGTTGCAAAATACACTAATGTGTCAGGTTACTGTTTTTTTTTGTTTGTTTTTTGAGAGGGGTTCTCCCAGTCAGGCTGTAGAGGACAAGGGTATGTCTGGCTACACTCTGACTTGTGGCAAGTTTCAGCTTGACACACATTAGCATATGAACACAAGCCACTGCACCTGCCACAGAAGATATAAGACCTTCTGCACAGGTGTCTCCCCACAGACTGTCACCATGGTTCTGCAAGCTTGTTGAAACTAAAACCATACCTACGTTTAATACCATAGTTGCACACAGATTTGAGGCCAATAAATGGAGGCAGGTTGCAGAGCTAAAATCCCCAATATCTGCCAGTCACATGCAATGATTTATTTCTGTTGCCCACAGGTCTACACATCCTGTCTTGTGACCAAAGGAATGGCAGCATGTGGAAAAGTTTATAACAATGGAGACAAAGGTGCTACTGCATACCCTATGCACAGAAAACTGCATAACATGAGAAGGGTAAAGCAGATAAGGCACTCTGGACTGAGTTGTAACAGGGAATTACGTGGGCATTAGTACTGTGGAAGACCCCAATAGGACCTTAATGTAAGTGTATTGCAGGGTCACTGACATGATATTGCCTGCCAAGATCAAGGCACAGGATATTGCCAGGAACAGAAGCATCTCATAGAGATGGAGGATTTCCTGAAGTCCATACTGGACTACAATAAAGACCCTTCATTCCAGATGGTAGTTCAAATGTAGGACCTGGATTGATGATTACTACATGAGTACCCATGTCTGATGCACCATGTTAATGCTACCATGCTCCTGTATAGTATACCACTAGTGTGCATATTATACTCAGCACAATTCCTATGCATATCTATCTAATAGGTACACCAGGCAGTAAATGTGACAACCGGCATCTCAAGGTGTGTAGCTTTCCATGAGCTAACCATATTATCAGTATGTAGCTGCATGTGTGTGTGTCATGTTGATGGAGTGTCATAAATGTTCCATGATTTCCATAGGTATGCTATGTTTATGCTTTCATAAGTCTATTGGAGAGGATCCAGAACAATGATTGCTTGATGACAGCAGGTCATCTGTTGCAAACAATAATGGAACCCTGATTTCAGGTGACATCTTGACCCATAATAATATGCTAAAAAATTGGTTTATGGTTTTATTTGACAGACATTACTGCTGATGTTTATTATACTGCACCTAGCACAGTGGCATTGTCATTGATGCTAGCAATGGAGGGCAAACACACATCACCCACTGAACAGATGAAGGATAAGGGAAAGATGACTCTCTAGGACTTTCTTTGTTGGACATGGGACTGCTGGTCATGTTGGACCCCAATGACTACACACCATGGGATGTATCACTGTGCCACACTGCCTCTGAAGTGTATGCACCTATCTTAGGGGAGAAGAATATAAGTAGCCATTGCTGCTATGACTCTACAGCATTGTCTGGCCTATGTGTCTTCCATGCAGACTGTTACCAAATATACAGGTTTGCAATACAGGCACAATCACCCACTACATGCACCAAGCTGAGGATGTTGAGAGTGCTGTGTGGCCTGTGTGAGGAATTGCAACTGCCACAAGAACAGCACATGCAGGAGAACATGGCATATGGAGACTTGGCAAGCACATTGGCCATGTTCATATATTTTTCTGCTGACATGAGGGTATCAGCAAATGCCCACATGGTCATGCAAGGAGATAGCTTCCTTCAACACAATCACAAGCCTGCTATATGCAGATGGCACTGTGACAAAAGGAGAAACTGCTAAAATAGGTAGCTAGAATTTTGTAAATAATGATATGCCATTATATATTTTAGATATTAATTTGAGAAGATTCTTAGTGAGACAGAGCATTCTGCATTCTGTCTTGGACCTGACAACAACTAGAAGTTCCATTCACCACATCTGCATTGCACTATTATTGTGGCTAAACTGTGTAGAGATATTTAAGTTTTGAGAGTACTTACATATTTATTTGGTGACACTGTGTGGGCCATTCCTAACAGCCTTGCTCTTGGTCAAACTACCATTTGTATTAATATTAATATTACATAGTAAGATTGGACACCCTTTGTTAAGGGTCTTAAAGTAGCTGATAAGGAGTGGACTGTTGGCAGTGGTGACTACCTTATAATCTGGGCAGAAGGGGGCATAGCTACTAAAACTGTGCCAGACCTCCCCAGGTGTGTGTGTGTGTGTGTGCATGTGTGCATGTGTGTGTGTGTGTGTGTGTGTGTGTGTGTGTGTGTGTGTGTGTGTGTGTGTGTGTGTGTGTGTGCGTGTGTGTGCGTGTGTGCGTGTGTGCGTGTGTGCGTGTGTGTGTGTGTGTGAGTGTGTGTATGTAAATCAAACCTCAAAGAGTGTGTGTGTCAGCTACTTGGGCAAAGACAGCAAGCACTGTTTGGACAGAGAGGGTGGGGGTGGGTCTTGGCTTGGTCATTCAGCTGGGATCTCAACTCTATAGCTGTGCTAGTGGGGACTCTATTGTGGATCTGGAGAAAAAGTGAGAAACCAGTCAAAGACTGACTGTGGTCTTTTGTGCTCTTAAGGGAAATTGCACTTGATGCAGAGTACTTGCTATCCTCCCAGTGAACTTCCCCCTCTGTTGCTGGTGGTGAGGATTGAGGCTCCTTGAATACTGATTGGCAGTGGTTGGGTGTCACAATCACATACACTATTCCAGAGACTGCATCATTCACCTCTAACCATGGTTTCCTCCACCACCTATAGTTATGGCCCAAGTACTTCTGATTTCACTGTGGGGACTGCCCACTAGGCCAGCCAATCTTGGTCCCACAGTTCCACACTATCCTAAGCTCCTGTTGGTTTACTGAGGGCAAAACCGAGCCATGACAATGAATAGCAACCATCTACTGCTTCTCCATGAGGTGGCAAAAAAAGATTCTTGTACATGTCCCTACTGTTTTTACTCCATCCATCAGACAGGATGCTTCCAGCTTTTGAAACTACAGGGCCACAAAATGTGTCCAGACAGTATTCACATCATGAATGCCCCACCCTGATCCTGGAGGAGTTGATCGCTGACGCTCTTCCCCCTCATTTCCACATGGAAGTTTACCAAGACCACCTCCCATGTTGTTGTCTTTCAGCTTTTCCCGGTTAGGGGTCACCACAGTGGAACTCCGGTCCACTAATGATTGGCAGTAGATTTTCACAAACGTTGAGGTGCCAGCTCGATGTTCAACAAAGGCACACCCATTTATGCTTGTCTTTCGAATGCCCACCCAATCATGGGGAGGACATGCAGACTCCACACAGAAGGCACTCCCTGCACTCCAGCCGAGAATCGAACGGGAGAACCTCTTGCTGTGAGGCAACAACGCTACTGCTGCACCACTGCGGAAGTCCATGACCACCTCTCATAACAGTCCTATATTAGCATTGCTGTCCCCTGTAACTGCTCCATCCTACCTGTGAAGATGAGGAGGACTGTGCCCTGTCCAGCTCTCTAGCCTTTGGCAATACCTGATGCTCAGTGTGGCCAGCAAATCCAGAGGACCATATAGCCTGGGTTTGTGAATGCATGCATCGGTTTTGTTTAGTGTTCTCCATGTTGTGACTCATAAATATGGACAAAAAGCTGCCTCTTTTCAAGTGCTACTATGTATTGTGTTCATCTGTGCCTTACAGGGACACTGCCACTGCTGTTTTCTCTGACAGATCCTCACTTGATTTCTCCTCTACTCTGTCCTCTGTCTGTCTGGGATATTCCACTCTATGACTGTTGTACTTCATGTCTCCAGTGCATACTATAGTGTACCACCAGATGTGGCCAGTCAGTGGACGTGAGCCTTCAGATATCAAAATACATATTCACTGAAGTTCTAAGTCTGCGACAGTTTGTGCTGTATGCCATCTTCACCATTGCCTGTAAGCAGTGAATGGAAGTCAACAGTCACTGTTCCAAGGTATATATGGTATCACTTGTAACATATATCAGTAGACACAATTATGAGTAAGTTGTTTCAACTGCCATGGAAACAGCATATCTAAGCCTCTATGACTGGCACATTGTGTATCTATCAACTAGATGACACTGGGGAAAGTCACTCCCATGAAATGCTGGTAGAGGTCACACGAGCCAGATGTGGGAATCATGGGAACTGCCTGGATGTTGTTTAGGCACATTGTGTACAATTTCCTATACACTGCACACCTCCTGCTAGTTGCTAGAGTAGAAGTCCTTCTGGTTGATATAACAGATACCAACAGTGTAGCCAGGGAGGGGTGAGAGGGGCAACTGCCCCAGGTGCAAATGGATGGGAGGGCGTGATCAACCTGTCTAGATCTTTCTTTAGTGTAATACCATGTTTTAAAAGCTGGTATTGCATTTGCAGTCAAACCTGAGCTCTGTAGTACCCCAAGTGTGGTCTAAACTGTAGCAACTGGTTGCTACAGTTTAAAAGTAAAAGTCTTTTTTTAACCAATACTTGATAGCTGTATTGCTCCATACAAGCAGGATATAAACTGTTGCAGCTGTTTTCTAAGTTTGTAGCAAGCAGTTTGCTATAGTTTAAAAAGACCACTTTTTAAACTAAGACATGAGCATGATAGCGCTCCATGCAGGCAAGGCATAAACTGTAGCAGCTATTTTCTGCATTTCAAAAAGAAGAATTTTTTTAAAGATAAACATGGAAGCTGTAGCTCTCCATGCAGACAGGGTATACAGTTTACTACAGTTTAAAAGAAGAAATTATTGTTTTTAATAAAATATGTTGAAGGATGGTTGGGGCCGGGCATAGAATCAGGTTCTGAATGGCTGGGTCAGGGGTGTGTTATCCATCTATCCATCTGATTGGTGTGCCAGTAGAAGGAATGTCCATTTTTTAGAGAGCATTGATTTAACTGTAATAGGCCCATCACTTATTACAGTGAAGTCCTTTTTTCCTTTTCACTTGAAGAAGTAAGAGGGCAGGACACTGATTCATAATACTGGCTATGCTTCTACCATGTAGTGCAGGTGGTGTCTTTCAGCAATGTAGGTTCAGTCAATGGTCCCAAGGACTTCAGGAAAATAGACAATGTAATAGAATATAAACATAGCGGTGGTGGTTCTGTGCTGTTCATGGAAAGCCAATATGCTTCTCCATGAGCTGCAACATCATGTCAAGGAAGAGATGAAGGAATTGCAAGGCCAGTTCCTAATGTGTCCCTTGGCAGATGCAGAAACGTCCCTGTAGCAAGAATGATTAATAATACACAATCCTTCACAATGCTTCACAATAATTTAAATCCACTGAAAAAGGCATTTACCCATATCCCCCTTAATTATATGTGAGGGCAGCACACATCTACTCATCATCATCATCATCAGCCCCCTTTTTCCCATTTTTCTACATGGGGTCGGGGTCGCGGTATCATGTTAACTGTTGCCAACTCTTTTGATTCAGTGCCACATTCTTGCCTTCTTTAACACTCATGCGTGACTGTCGCAGATCTTCTTTCCCACAATCCATCCACCTCTTTGCTGGACATCCTTGATTCCTCTTACCATCTTACTGTCTGTCCCAAATCTTCCTCACCAGATTGTCTTCTGCTTTTCTACACATGTGCCCAAACCAACATAATCTGTTCTCTTTGATCTTTTCTGCAACTGGAGCTACTCTGGCTTCTGCTCTTACATCCTCATTTCTTCGTCTGTTCCACAATGTGCACCCTATCACCTTTTCTCAGGCACTTCATTTCCATCACATTTAGCTTCTTCAACTGTTGTGCCTTTACTGCCCAGGTTTCTGTACCATGCAGTAGTACTGGTCACACCACTGTCTTGTGCACCTTACTTTTCAGCTTCTTTAGCATTCTTCTGTCGTAGACTACACCTGATACTCTATGCCAGTTGGGTGCAGCCCCTCTACTGACTCCTATATAATGATTCCATACATACAGTAGTGGTAGACAGTGTCTTGTGGAGGTGATGGTATGTTATTTGCTTGCAAATGCATCTGTCATACAGAGAGTAATGATACACAACATTGCAGATGATGGCTTTGAAAGTAGCCACTAACACATACTGCTGTACTAATAGTAATGGTGTTCCTAGCATCATAATGCAAGTGGAGATCTTGTACACTGGCACATCCTGGAAATCAGAGCAATTGATTGCCATGGCTCTCTATGGTAGGTGTACATTTCGTAACCATTCTATCATGTATGCTTCCATCATTTGCGTATGCCATGGCTATCAAGTGTATGTTACCTATCATTAGCATCCCACACATCCCACACCACTTCTGGGGTACTGTGATTTTACCATATGTATCTTAATTCCCACCTTCCTGAATGTCACTGCTTACTCACTGTTTTAAATAAGACTAACTGCTAATTGTTTCTGAATACTTTCCCATATCTACAGGCTATAACTAATTTTGTACTGTGAAGTTACATTTTTTTTCATATTAGACATGGGATTCATTGCAAGTCAGATATGTTTCTTCTAATTTAGTGGTAAAGCATGCTGGTTATTTTCAAAGTGTAGTTTAAAATTAATGTGACAATCAAAGCAGTGCAAAAGAGTGTCCTCCGGATTCTCTATAGCCTGCAGGGAGATCGGTGCAGGAGCTCAAGCAGGCAATATGTCTGCCATGCAATCCAGGAACAGCCTGCAGGGCCATGCACGGGCACTCTTGCAATAATCCTGCACGGACTAAGCCCTTGTATGCAAATCACCCCATTTGCAGGAGAAATCTATGCAAATTAGGTAATTTTGCAATCCAGGAAGCTTGCAACCATCCGTGCAGGACAAGTGCTATCTGCAGATATGTACTCAGTTAGTAACCGAGTACATTTCCGCAAAATCCAAAACTGAGCTGTGACAGCTCCAAATAAAGGCTGCATATCATGTAGTAAGCATGCCAATGGCCAAGTATAAGGCCATTGGCATAGCAAACAGTAAAAAAACATAAAAATCAACTTTTATTTTTTTTTTAGCTGATCTCGGCGGTTTAAGCATAAGGCAGCAGTGCATAAACAGGCTCGGGGGGAAATAAAATGAACCTAAATTAAGCATTCTAACTAAAATCACTATTCTGCCATGCAAGTCAATGGCAGGCAGAAGACAACATGGCCAGTGAGTAGTGGTTGCTAAGGGGGGAGGCTCAGTGTGAGATATGTAACTATGCATTAGCAGGCAATCCTATGCAAATGAGGGGAAGGATAGTGAATCCCAGTTTTCCCCAGCATGTGAGTCAGGGCCCGACAGTGTAAGAGTAGGAATAGCTTGGTGCAAGCCTAGGAGTTAGGTGACATTATGGGAGGGTATTAGGCATACTGTAAGTGGATTGGAGCCCTGTGGCTTGGGTTTGCTCCTAGCTTAGCACAGCCAAGCTAGGGGGTGTGTCTAAGCATGTCTAGCACTCTTTAAAAAGCCTAAACAGGTGTGCTTGCCACGCACTGGATTTTACAGGAAGAAAAAAGAAGTTAAACCAGGAAATAGTAGCACTGTGCACATTTGAGCACTCTGTTTGTGCGGCATGCACCCAGGCTTAAAAAGGAAGGCAATGGGAAGGGAAGACAGCAGTAGGAAGGTAATCAAGGAGAACTAGCTTAGCTGGCAGGTGAAATGTATCAGAATCAGACAATTACACAGGCAGCAGACCAGCCCAGACCAGAACACTACTATAAACTATGCAAACAACTTCCCATCTGGTTTTTCCCACACACTACACCATCAGTGTAAACAAGCGGGGAACTTTTAACACTTTTGCCAACTTGGATATTGTAATTATCAAAAGAATGTTGGTTACTACCCGAGTATGGATAGACAGGTAACATCAACTGTTTTATTTCAGTTTGCGAATGTATCAGTTGTAATGGACTGCATTCAACTAGTTATGTATCCAGCTAGCCATAAACATTTGAAATCATGCTAAATCGAATATGGATTTAATGTTTTAGTAAAGGTCTGTTAGAACCTTAGGTTTAAAGCTGCTGTAGTAAAGCCTGGAATGTTGAGATTATTGACTGAAGCATTGCATTTGGAAATGTGAATGTAAACAGGATTGCAGTACTGTTTGACACTGAATGGCAAAGCTATCATATTGAAATGATTGGCATTAATTTAATTAATTAATTGAAGGAGTTTTAATTAGACATTGGGTAGGGTATTTAATGAGTTGCTTTACACTTGAAACTTTGTCTGAGGAAGTCTCACTATTAGTGAGACGAAAAGCGCTTTACGTTATTTTTCCTGTTTGCTGTTTTTAAATAAAGAAGTGTTCGTATTGTGGACTTAGCTACTAACTATGCCTTGGCTTTTTTGTGGGCTTGAGCTTGGCTGCTGGGACCTTCCTTTTGCTGCAGTAAGGAACTTTTAACACTCACAACAGCAAAATGATAAGGGCTGCAATAGCTATCATACAACAACTTGTGGAAGAGGCTGAGGGTGGTTAGGATGTGAATGCTATTGACTAACCCACAGTGAGGAGACAGAGAAGAGTGTACAGACCCAGGGTAACCTACCAGTGGCTACATGAGCTGGAGATAGTGAAGCACTATAGGGTGGACAGGGACCTCCTACAGCAAATTGTTGAGCTGTGCCTGCCACACCAAACACACAGAACTAACAGAGAGGAACCCATCCCAGTGGATACCAAGATATATGTAGGCCTATGAATACTAGCTGTAGGTACCTTCCAAAGGCTAGCTGGGGATATGATGGGGATTTCACAGGCATCAGCATCCAGGGTACTCCACCAGTTCTTGAATGCCATGTCAGTACATGTCGGTGAGCACGTATATTTCCCCAACACCCATGAGACATTAGTCAGCAATATGCAACAGTTCCACCAAATAGCAGAATACCCTGAGATAGTGGGTGCTATAGACTGCATGCACATATGCATCAAAGCACCACCCGGTGAGTGGCATAGGGTCTACATCAACTGCAAGGGGTTCCCCTCCATCAACTGCCTGGTCCTGTGCAATGTCCAGGGCATAATAATGAATGTGTGTGCTGGCTGCCCTGGAAGCTATCATGATTCCCACATCTGGCTTCTGATGCAGCTGTACCAGAGATTTGCCAGTGGGAACATCCCTGACAGTCACATAGTGGGGGATGCTGGATACACACTGGAGCCGTGGCTGATGACACCCATCAGAAATGCACACACACTGAAACAAGATCTCCATAATAAGGCACATGCACAGACGAGAATTATAGTAGAGCATGTGTTTTGGATGCTCAAGTCACAGTTCCAGTACCTGGACACATCCAGTGGAGCTTTATAGTACTCACCAGCTACATGTACCCAAATTGTCCTTATATGTGCCATGCTACACAATATGATCCTGTGGAAACAGCTGCAGCAGGAACAGCACGGGGCAGGGCCACACAGCCCCCCACCATTGCCAAGGCCTGCACAGGCACAGAATGACTCGGAGGAGGAACAACTTGAGCCTGCCTCAATAGGCAGAAGGAGGTGTGCCCAATATGCCCTGTCCTTGCCAAAGAGGCAACACATAGCACATGCACTGATACAGGAGAGACCCAGGGAATAACACCTCTCTCTAACTCTCACATACAGTAAAAGGGATGCCACACATTACACTACCTGTGCTTAATCATGTGTAGGGAGTGTACTATCTGCATCCGACATAGGCAGCCCTGCAGCACCACCCTCATTACTGGGACACCCACAAGGTAAGTGACTCACTCATGCCAGTCAGTGGGGGTTCGCATACCCAACAACAGTCACAGCCAGGAGGACAGGTGTAGACAAAGACAAACAAAGGCTGTGCTATGGCCTCTGAATGAGGCCTATGGGTAAACCCCCAGGCCTACACAGACAGACTACAGCAGGTCAGACATTTGGATGTCAGTTCTGAAGGGTAGGAAGTCAGAAACTAATATGTAGGTAATTAAAAGCTAAGATCTGTAGTACACTGGTATGCCTCTAGTCAGCACGATAGGTAAGACTACAGACTGAAATGGAGTACCCGACATACCAGTACAGTCCTAGCAAATGTGTACAAGTGTCAGGTGTGCCCCCCATCCTACGTAGAAATGTAGTCACAGTCAGGTGTGCCCCCCCAATCCTGTGTAGAAACATAGAAGTAGTTAGGTGTGCCCCCCATCCTACATAGAAATGTAGTAACAGTCAGGTGTGCCCCCCAATCCTGTGTAAAAATATAGAAATAGTCAGGTGTGCCCTCCCATCCTATGCAGAAATGTAGTAACAGTCAATGCCAAATGATCAACAGATACCCTGCAGAGACAGCATGCTACCTATAGGTGTACAACACAAAGGTCAGCACTGCAGTACAAACTACCTGGACTCAATCCACATATTCAGTACAGACGACCATACTGGACATGCCCACACACTTAGAGAAATGAAGGCAATGTCAGTCAACAACATACTGAAAGGTCATACTGGGCATGCTCACACACTTAGACACATGAAGGGCATGTCTGCAAACACCAGTAGACCAAACATATCTGGCAGCCACAGATGTTAGTGCAGACACGCCTCAGTATGCACCACTCATGCTTTGCATACACAGTGGATGGGAATACAGGCATATATGTAAGGGCAACACACTATAATAAGCCAAAGGTAGACATCCATAGATGTGTGGAAGAGGGTGACTATGACAAGGAGCCATCCAGACCTGTCCCACCCAACACACAGCCAAAGGGCCACAACCACATGAGGGTTAGATGTCACTCACTGCAGATATTAGCCACCAGTATCTGTCAGCATTACAGAGTATGTGGTGCACATGCTAGCTGTGCAACATGACTGTTCAAGGAAGTAGTCATCTAGCAGCTGTTTACATGTACCTGTGAAATATGACCCAGGCTGTGCCCGCATGTGGTGTGTCAACCCCTAGATGAATGGGTTATGGCCCATGCACATTCACTGCCTGCCCCATAGCCCCACTATGACAAGCATGCTGAGGTCACCCACTGCGAAATACACCTTTGGGAGAGTTTTAGCTCAGTAATCTCCATGGTGTGTCCCATAACTACTTACTGTTGTAGTGTAATAAACTAGTTAAGTAGGAGTTCTAACCCCAGCCTTGGCAACTGTGTGTGTGTCAGTCTGAGTAGAGAGCAATGCTTCTTTGGGTGGTCACACCCCCTACAATTTAAATTGTCTACTTTGATATGGCTGCTGATGTCATCCACCTGTACTGCTGTAGTGTGATAAAATAATTAGGTAGGAGTTCTAATGCCAGCCTTGGCAACTGTGTGTGTTTGGGTGTGTTGCTGTCTGTGTCAAAAGCAATGCTTTTTAGGATAGCCATACCCACTACAATTTAAATGCTCTACTTTGGTAAGGCTACTGATGTCATCCACCTAGAAATACATCTCTGGGAAGGTTGTAATCCAGTAATCTCTGTAGCGTGTGCCATAACTGTGTACCACTGTAGTGTGATAAAATAGGTAGGAGTTCTAATCTCAGCCTTGGCAACTGTGTGTGCTTGCGTGTGTGTCTGTCTATGTAGAGAGCAATGTTTTTTAGGGTAGTCACACTCCCTACAATTGAAATGCTCTACTTTGGTAAGGCTGCTGATGTCATCCACCTAGAAATATGCCTCTGGGGAGGTTTTAGCCCAGTGATTTCTGTGGTGCATGCCATGACTGTGTACTGCTGTAGTATGATAAATTAGTTAGGTGGACGTTCTAATCCCAGACTTTTCAAGTGTGTGTGTGTTTGTTTATGTGTCTGTGTAAAGAGCAATGCTTTTTTGGGTAGCCACACTATACAATTTGTATGCTCTACTTTGGCAAGGCTGCTGATGTCATCCACCTAGAAATACACCTTTGGGAAATATATACCCCAGTAATCTCTGTAGCATGTGCCATAACTGTGTACTGCTGTAGTATGATATAGACCTCTGTTAGGGGTTCTATACCCACACATGTCGGTTGTGGATGTTTTGTGTGTGTTTCAATGTCTGTGTAGGGAGCAATGCATTTTAGGCTAGTCACTCTAAGTACATGACAAATGCCCTTCTTTGGCAATCCTGCTGATGTCATTCATTGTGAAATACACCTTTGGGGAAGGAGTTCTTCAGTAATCCCCATGGTGTGTCCTATAACAGCTCCATGCTGTAGTGTGATATACACTTCTGTTAGGGATTCTATACCCACACATGGTTGTGGATGTTTTGTGTGTGTTGCAATGACTATGTAGTGAGCAATGCATTTTAGGCTAGTCACACTCAGTACATGTCAGATGCTCTACTTTTGCAATCCTGCTGATGTCATTCAATGTGAAATACACCTTTGGGGAAGGAGTTCTTCAGCAATTCCCATGGTGTGTCCTATAACAGCTCCATCCTGTAGTGTGATATATACCACAGTTAGGAGTTCTATACCCACACACGTTGGTTGTGGATGGTTTGTGTGTGTGTGTCACTGTCTGTGAGGGAACAATGCATTTTAGCCTAGCCATATTCACTACAATTTGAATGTCCTACTTTGGTAATCCTGCAGATGTCATTCAATGTGATATACACCTTTGGGGAAGCAGTACTCCAGTAATCTCTGTGGCGCATGCTATAACTGTGTAGTGCTGTAAAGCAATAAACTAGTTTGGTAGGGGTTCTTCTCCCAGACATGACAGATGTGTGTTTGTGTTTGTAACTCGTATCCTGTGAGTGTGTGCCACCTGGGCCCAATGTGGAGTGGGTTTTGCAAATTTATTATATGGTGGCCCTAGTATATATCAAAATGTCCACTGTACAGGGATAACAAATGTGAAATAGCCGAGAGGCTCGGGTGAAAATCCATACCCATACATGCGACATCAAGGCCAGGTAATCACAGTTATCACACACACACACACACACACACACACACACACACACACACACACACACACACACACACACACATATGACAAGGCAACAGCCAATATGTGTGTAGTACACTGCATATTGGCCACTGATTGTAACTATGGAGTGATTGCAGTGGCCTACTACAGAGGGCATGGCACCCTGTCCATCTGTCCAATAGGCACATATGCAGACAGTGCACCTTCCCCATGTTCCCCACTGGACACCTGCAAAACCTGTGGTGCCATCACATGTGACCCACAAAGGACATCCCATGCCTAAAAGCATGCCCTGTATGGGCAGATGCCACTGACACCAGGGAATGCCATTAACATGCTATCAATGTAGGTGCAGGGTTAACCTGCTGTCCATTACCAGTTCCTGCCACAGGTGGCCAAGACTGGCACATCTGATGATAATCTGTGTACACAACATTGGCCCGATACCCCAGGTACAGTTCCACATGTCACTGTGCATGCATGTGGGAGGTGTGCACATCCAAGACACTGTCCATGTCATGGACTAAGGAACACATACATGGCAAGTGATGCACAGTATTGGCCACATGCAATAGTCACCCAGGTGACTAGATGGTGGATACAATACCCACCTGTGTGGGAAAATGCAGAAACCACAGTCCTGAGCTACAATGCAGACCATTGTCATGTGGCCTGATGCCAAGGTATACCCATCACCTAGCCTTGTATAGCCATCTGGCACAGTCAACCACCACATATCCGTGCTGAAATGCACCCATGCATGTCAGTACTGGCACCCTGTGTGTTTGTGTGTGTGTTGTATGAATCATATGATCACATCCACACTCACTACAACCCCCAGTTGCATACTGAAGCATGCTGTCTGATGATACCCTTTGCCCATATAACCTCCCTATGAACCGTGTGGTACATGTGATACCTGCACAGTAATGTGTTGTGGCAATCTCACTAGTGATGAGCTGTATCCCTGGCCCTGCCAAGTATGTTAGTGTGTGTGCGTCCCTGTGAGAGTGTGGCTGTGTTGACGCTGGCACCTGTTCATGTGGACAGGCATGTGTACTTCACCTACCATATAGCTACTATATTCCTGTTGCAGATGTCACTCATCATCCTATATATGTCCTGAGGACTCCACAACATATAACCTATGTGGCACATCCAATAACTGCATAGGACTGTGATAACACTACATAGTCATCAGGGGTTTGATACTCTGTGCTGGTAGGTGTGTGACACAAGCATGCTTAAGTTTTACTCTCCCACCCCTCCCTGACTTGTCATTGCCTCTGTCTGCCTCTCTCATTCTCTCACTGGTGGATGTGGAGACCTACACCTGCTTTGCTTAGGCAGCAGCATGTGCATTTTAAGTGATGCTCATGATCAGCTGATGGCCTCTGCACAAATTGCAGCCCTCCCCTAGCTGATTGCATGTGGAACAACTGTGGTAACATTCTCATAGCCAATTTCATGGAAACAAACTCCAGTATCTTGGAGCATCATGTTGGTGTTGCGCCTTTCCATTCACTGTGAACAGGAACTCGATCTGTTGTTTGGCAAACAGCATTTCAGATGGATTGGGGATTTATCGCTAACAACATACACTGTGGAAAAAGGCCAACACACAGGAGGGGAATGTGCCTGACCTGACTACAGACTGTAAGTGCTGCTATACTGCATTCAGATTAATGTTAGTTTAAAAGGGTGAGTGTGGATATGGCTGTCCTATATGTGTTAATACCTGTCATGTCAGTTCTATGTTTATGAGGACTCCCCATCTGTAGGGTCATCTGCAGACTGGGCAGTGTGTGGTGCCTTTGGTTTCATGTGTTACCCACAGAGCATGTATCTGTGAACTGCAGAAGGTACTGTGAGGATTGCAGTCTGTACATGTTGAAAGCCAGGACAGTTACTGACTTCATATCCCTCATAGGACATATGTTGTGACAAACCCTGTTACAACAGTAAATGTAAGATGTTATCACAGCAACATGTCAATATTGGCCCTGTGTATGTGCTTCCAGCCACAACTCTGTCAAACTTTGTACATGTGTCATGCATTAAGAGGTGCATATGTGCTGTACACCATAATTAGTGTCATCATATCTGAAAACAGTCCAGTGAGATATCAGACTGCTACACATATGTATAGTATGGGTTATATTTGATGGCATAACCTAGACATTCTGTGGTTGTTTGTACAGTACTGAGGTCTGTGTACTTATGGTGAATTTTGATAGTGTGTGTATTGTCAATATGTACTTTGGCCTGTGTACAGACTGTAGTAGATGTCATTGTTCTAGGTCCCGATCTATCTGATGTTACATGCTGCTACACTGTATGTTACCATATTGGCTTACATGTTTGTAGGGCCATACACACACATGTCACATACCACAGACAAGCATCAGACCACACTGTATAGTGGCCCAGTATATGTAGGGTTAGTGTGTGAGTAGCACATATGAGGATGGTATTGAACAGATAGTCCATATACTGTAATATTATGGTAGCTTACCATATGTGGCTGTGGCTGTGTTCACACTGGTTGTGGTTATGCACTTCCACACAGGTGTATCTTACCCTGTGCTGTGACATTCCTGTAGAACCTGCTATATATGCTGGTACATGTGCATTCCCCCATAGGTGATGTAGGCCAGTGTTGAGCCAGTCTGCCTGTAGCCTGCACAGTGCTTTGTTACATGCCTAGCAGCTTAGTGTACTTACCCAGTGAGATGTCATGTGCAGATACTTGCCAGATGTACTGCTTCTGGCCTCCCTTAACACTCATGTATGTCAGACGGAGTGGTGGGATGCTGTACAGATGTATGTCAATATCTAGTGGGTAGTATGTGGCCATGGCAGCTCTGTACCAGCAGTTATTATGTGTCAGGACAGACAGGGGTGTGTGAATGCATAACCTATGGGGTGAATGTATACCAGTTGTTATTTGTTATACCCATCTACATGGCTGTTAACATCCATATTATCAGGCTTGGTCCACATGTTCTGCACTAAGGGGCTCTGTATATACCTCTGGACTGCACAGTGTGTGTCAGAATGTCCACATCAATTGGCCAATATCTATTCTGTAGTCCACAGGAGCATTACATGCTTGCAGCGCTACTGTACTATGATGTCCTTATGGTGTCTATCAGTAGCCAATGGCCCACAAGTGAAAAGCAGATGTGACCTTCTACACACGCCATGTCTGTAAAGACAGTCCCTATTACAGTAGCAATAGTCTACTAATATACGTGCTATACATACCGACATCCGCTTGCATTATGGAGTTGGGACTATAGGGGCTGAGGTAGGGCTACACCCCATGTTCAGGACATATGGTGAATATATATGTACATAAGATTAGATAATTACACATGTACATATTGGCATATATAGATGGGTTTGTTTGTGTACATAGATATGCATATACAAACCCAGATATATACATATACAGAGCATTATATGTCTACACATATGAAGATAGTGATACTTATGCACATAAAAGTATACCACGCTGCCATTCCTGCCATCAGTCCACTGTTGTTGTATTCCCCCAAACATATGGTGGGGCTGGGGCCATATATGTGTAGGCCTCACCTACACAATACATGTGTGCCCATATGCACTCCAGAGGCCAGTGTATGTAACAGTGGTATATGGCCCTGTATTATTGAGTCTGGGGGGCTGCACCATACATAACCTAGGCTGTTACAAAATGTGAGGGTATCAGGGGTGAGCTGCCATAAGGTATCTGGATGTACAGTACCATACATTTCACCTATCTTTACATTACTTACATAAAGTGGGTTACTGCAGGCCTACTGCCTTCTGCCATACAGACTGTTCTGTTTGCCAGTGTGCCTGTGATGGTGTCAGTTATGCTTTGTTATGTATCAGTTACATCCCATTTGGCCAACTGAAGTCTGTACCACCTAGTGATTGTATATAGAGTGTAGATAGGGGCTGCTGGACTATACATCTGCATCACTTACTGCTGATTGTGTGGTATCATGTGGCCCAGTCTGTCATTACTATTGTATGATTTGAAGGGCTTGGCCTGGACAGCAACAGATGTAGACTTTTCCAGACTACAGTATAAGTATAACTGTTTCACAATTGCATTACTATGTTTATATGGATGTCAGTGTCTGAACAGCTATATGACATGGCATATACATCTGTAATAGTACGCAAATAAAGGTATTCCATTTCTGCAAACCTGTGTGTGGTGTTTTATCCTATGGCCTTTCTGTGAGCATATGTTGCAGGCAACATATGTCATTTGTATGGGTGGCTCATCCAGTGTCCAGTTGCTAGGGTGTTAACTATACACATAGTGGCTGTTCCATACTGTGTGTGCCTACTACATGAGTATCTTACTGTACATATCTCTGCATGTGTATGTGTAGTCACATGTATATCTATATATATGTATATATATATATATATATATATATATATATATATATATATGTGTGTATATCTGTATCTGCATATATGTGTCTGTGTATATGTATCCTGGGGATGTTGATAGCTTCCACATTTTACATTTCCTATGGGAGCCAGACTGTACTGCATGATATGTTACCAATACCAACCTGACATCATACAGGTGGGATGTAGTACTGTTAACATCTTGTGCTCATTTCATGTCAGAACCTGGTTATGGGATCTGCAACACTTGGTAGTGTATTGCAGGGCGGACGTGTTTGGCTGTGGGGGGGTGGGTATACCTATTCGTACAAGATGTATATTGTTTGGGGCCTCTCAACCCCATTAACATTGCATGTGGACATTTATGATTTAATCTCCTATTGATATCTACACATGTACGTCCATATATACCCATATGGATATATATATATATATATATATATATATATATATATATATATATATATACACACACACACACACACACATATATATATATATATATTATATATATATATATATATATATATATATATATATATATATATATATATATATATATATATATATATGACGACATAGGCATTTGCATGTATATATGTTCATATATATTTTGGTATAGATATATATATATATATATATATATATATATATATATATATATATATATATATATATATATATATATATATATATATACATATGTTGCATCTGTTTAGATATTAATATATTTACACACACATACATCTAGCTGTTGGTATACATTCTCTGTACTGCTGCATGACTGGGCTGAATGATATGTTTCTGAAAACATCAGATTTATATTCATCTGGCATGGCTTAGTGGTAAATCACTTTGTCTATGGTGTGCAGGGTCCTGGGTTTGAGCCTTGCAGTGGTTATTTATTTTGTTGCTGAGCAGAACATGGTCCATTGGATACAGAGTGATTAAGGCACTTTAAAGCAGTTGTAAGTGGGTTTGCACAGAGGTAAGCACTGCTAACTTCTGGTTACAGTTTCTTATACTCATTTAGCTTCTTAATTGCTTAATCTGTGTAGGCAGTGCTTAACCCCGTGCAAACAGGTTTGGACCCACTTACTGCTGCTTAAAAGTGCTTACTCCCGCTTACCCCCACACTAATTTCTTTCAAAAAAAAGAAAAAAGGGTTGATAGGAAAGTGGTGAAAAAGGGGCACAAAGAGGGAAAGACAGCAGGGAAAATAGCTAGGGATGTGCAGGATGGGTGTAGGGAAGGTCCATAGCTGCCCATTTCTTATACAGCAACAGCTGTGCATATATACTGAATTTGGAGGTAGATTTGGACATTCTAACCCCTGGGTGCGGGATGAGGACAGCAATAATACGTTGTGATGTGAATTAGACCACATTTTAATTGTCCAGTGGACACATGTGTGAAATGGACAGCTATGTATGGGGGGAGATTTTTTGGGGGGACAGATTGCCCTTTTTTTTTTCAGGTGAGAGTGGGATGTTGGGGAGGGGTAGTAGGTATATATCGGGAGGTAGGCTGGGTAGTTTAACAGACAAGACACACAAGATGCATACAGGGGCAGTATATGACATATGTGGGGAGTAAACACCTTGATGGGGAGGGGTGTTAAGATATCGGAAGCCCACAAGCCCCCTAGTGGTAACAGTGGGACTTAGGTCCCAACCCATGGGCAGTCACCACTGTACCTTCACAGCTCTGAAGGTGGCTGTGCTAGGGGCTGAGCCGCAAAGCCAGGCTGACTCTCTAATTGCAATACATGGCCCTTGAGCTGGCATAGAAGATCACTGAACTGCTCATTGATCGCTCTATGCACCACAACCCCAACCTGGCGACAGGTGACAGGTGCCTGTCCATGCCCACTCCTGGGGGGGTGATCCCCATCTTCTAAGGAGGTTCCACCCGAAGGTGGTGCAGGACCAAGAGACAGAAAAGTCTGGGGTCAGGCCCCACACATGCTGATGCCCGGTGCCTCAGCTAGCTGAGGTGGGACAGGTGGGTCCACTGGGACCGGCCTTCCCAAGCATGCTATAGTGTTTAGATTTCATCATCATATATGGGTTAGTAAATAGTCCACACATTCCAGGGCTAGGTATAACAGCATGCATAGATATTCCCATTAACCCAGACACCAAATATGGAACAGTTGCATAGCAAACAAAACACATGCATATGTGGGACCACAGTGGCAATAAGATCAGCATGCAGGTACGTTGATGGCACCATGCCAACAATGTTGGAATAATTCAATATGGCACATGCATGGGAACCATTAAAATAGTTGTCAAACAATTGGACATTATCAGAGTCAGTACATACCATTTGGGGTGGGTATGTTGATTATTGTTGGAGATAAGGTGGGGGGAGAGAAAGATGTCAATTAACAAGTAGTATATTCCCGTAGTCCACATTTCTTTCCTAGTCAGTGCTGTTATCTGTACCTTACAAGTTTTACTAAACTACCCTATAGCCTTATTTTGGTCAGTGATATGACTGGTGTCATCATTACACATGAACTGGTTTTACCTGCAGTATACACCTCTTACCTGGTATACCTGTGGAGGGAATGTTTGTTAACACTGACTAACTGTTTGTACACATACACCAGGATTCCGGATTGATGTTTTGCACTATGCTATCCAACTTTTTCTGCACAGACTCTGGCCATGTGTTGACCACATGCTGGTGTGCCTGGACATATCTAGAATATTGCCCTCTTCCACCTTTAGTGACCTGACACACACATATACATGCTTTCCTATCAGTTATATTATGGAGCACAGTGTGGGCGACAGTGACCAGTGATACTTTATTATTCAGAGAAACTGCAACACTCACAATCCCCTACAATACCAGGGTGGACAGTACCAGTACAGGTTATATTGGTCTGTATTTCTCAGCACAGTGTTGTTATCCAATGTACCTGTGGGAGCAATGTTTGTTAGCACTACCTGATTGTTGCCACACAAAGTTCCAGATTACACATTAGTATTATGCACATACCTCTCACTCTGTTACTGTACACACTCTGGTCACAGCTTGGCAACATGGGAGTGTAGATAGGCCATACTTGAAATATTACTCTCCTAACAGTCTCAGGGATTGCTACAGTGACAGGTGTGTTTTCATCACTGTTGACAATCACTTGTATTCCCTGTTTGCTGGCTACACATTTGGGATCATCCCACAGACTTACCAGGGTGACAGAGGGACAGGCAGCAGATATGGCAACATATACTGGACATTCTGGCCTCATGTATGTAGTTGTGGGGTATGAATCTGAATGCAGTCTACTTCCACTCCCAGGATTCAGATCATGGCTGTGTCTGCTACACCTTAAACACTGTCCATCACAGTTGTGTCTGCTATATTGATATTGCTGTATATCTCCAATCTGCTTTCTGTCTTATTAATCCCATGTGCTTATGCATTCTGACCTTGTATAACAACACTCTTATGCATAATTCCTAGACAGTTATATGTTATAGGACAGTGTGGCTGACAGTGATGTGTAATACCTCATTATTCAGAGCAACTGCATATCATTCTTGTATTTCTGGGCACAGTGTTGGTATCTGACAGACCTGTGGGAGAAATGTTTATTAGCACTACCTGAATGTTCCCACACACAGTAGCAGGTTTCACATTACTATCATGCACACACATCTCACTCTGTTACTGTACACACTCTAACCACAGCTTAAGAATTTGGGGTGTAAATGGGACATACTTGGCTTCTTAGTTACATAAGGTATTGGGGAGTTGCTAGTGTGCCAGGTTTGTTGACATAGATGTGTGTCAATCAGTTGTATTTCCTGTTTGCTGACTATACATCTGGGATCATCCCACTGATTTCCCAGGTAGACAGGTTGATAGGCAATAGATATGGGCCACTTTAATAGACATTCTGGACATATCTGTACAGATGTGGGGTATGATTCTGTATGCAGACTACTACCACTGGCAGGATTAGAACCGTGGCTGTGTGTGCTAAAAAAACACCAGTTCACATCTCAGTTGTATGTGCTATTGAGTTTTTGTTGTCTGTATTTTCTCTGTTTACTGTCTATGTGTCTCTCAGTTGTACTAAATGGCCTCTGGGGATTATACCTGTCATATACAGGCATTCCTACACATTCAATTTATGGTGCATGGTGTGGGTAACAGTACTTAATACTACAGTAGTATTACATGATTGCAAATTTACATTACCATATGATACCAGAATATATACATGCAGTCCAAGTTAGACCTGTTTTGTCAGGATATTACACTTTCATTGCCATACAAACAATATGAGACTCTTCCTGCCATATTCTCTAGTGTATGCAGTACTTGCCTTGAACAATACAGGTTTTATACTAGTAATTAATTTACTACTACTTTTATTTTTATTTTTATTTTCTATGACAGTAAAAGCATGAGTATTACTGACCTGTCTTGCATCGCAACCATGCCAGGTGGCAGATATGGGCCTCCATGTTCGAGGCCCGCTCTGTTGAAGCTGTGGGGGACATACCTATCCATGATATACCTGAGCTGGCACTTATTACACACATACTGGGGTGATACACACGTATGGAACATCCCCTGATGCTCTAGCCTCTTGGAACTACTCCTCCAAGAGGTTCCCCTTCCACCGCTTCAGGTTGGCATAGTGGTGCCTGACCTGCTCACCAATTTGGGGTATGCCAGTGGCACTGGTGAGGTCACAGCCGAGATGGTCCCAGGTCTTTGCCTTATAGTGGGAGCCCTGGTACTGGCCCTGCAGCAGTCTCTGTGCATGGTCTTTAACTAGGAGTCCTGCCATGACCTTGGACTCCTGGATGCATCAGCGTTGCGCTCAGAAGCACACTCCTTTTCCCCTTACTGCCATAGTGCCTGCAAGGGAAAGCTACAACCAGTTATGAGATGTATTCCCACCTCTTAAGTTTAAGTTGGGCTGATTTCTCGCACTTTTCCATGATTGGCCAGTTTTGAAAAAGCTAAGCTATGGGAAAACCTGCTTACCTAAGGTTGGCATTGTTTAAAGGGGTATACCACTGGGCACAAAGAGTTAGCTGGTCTACACATTGCTCACACCTCCTAAGCTGGCCTGTGCAATATTTAGCATTGCTTACATTAGACTTTCATTATAATGCCTTTTTGGCATTGTGTTATTATTCATTACACCTTATATGTATGCCTGGTATCCCTGATTGATGTGTACATACACTCTGTGGGGTCCTTGTGCTTTATTGGGGACTTCAACACTCTATTGCAATTACACCTCACTTCTGGGCTTACTGCTGTACTCCAGTTCACATATTTATGTTATGTAGTGGGTTATGGCACATATGACTGTATACTGATACCTTTTACAGGATTAGTTTGGTTATACTATGGTGAGGACATGTTTATTACAACCTCATTTTTTTGTATGATTTTGATGGCTTGGTGGATAACTACTGGGACTATGGTGTATAAGGTCCTGGGTTTGAGACCTGAATGGTTGTTTACTTTGTTGATGGGCAGAACAAGGGGCATTTGATACAGAGAGATTAAGGCACTTTTGAGCAGTTGTAAGCGGGTTTGCATGATGATAAGCACTGCTTACCTGCCATTACATCTGCTTACCGAGAATTAGCTTTAGAATTGCTTAGCAAGTGTAGGCATGTCTTACTGCCGTGCAAATGGGCTTAAAACTGTTTACTAGTGCTTATGTATGCATACTACTGCTTATTTGTGCTTAGACCTGCTTACTAGTGCCTTATTCATTATGACACTGACACCTCACGTGCATTTACTGCAGTACTCCAGTTCATAAATATATGTTATTTAGTGGGTTATGCAACAAAAGTATTGGTCATAACGTGCTTCGCCTTGTAAAATAAAATGTACTGCAGTAGGACTCGAACCGGGAATGCCTGTTCATTAGGCTAATGCTTTGCCTACTACAATATTGCTGTGCTGGCCCATTTGCATATATCTTCCTTGATATCCTCTTCAGCCTTTTAAGCTGCTTTAACCATAGCTAAGCAATGGGCACACCCACGCACCTATGGTTAACTTCAATCATATTTTTTTAAAAAAATAATAGGGTTTCTTCATTTTATTACTACATTCTGTTGCTGTTATACACAGGGGGGACTGTTGGTGGGGATATGCGGTCACCTATGAGCGGTCTCGCTCATTGCATACCCCTTTCAGTGTTCTACATTGCAGGGGCGTGTTTATTGTGAGAGCTCTGCTGTCAGCCACTCCCCCTGCACTCTTCACGCTCCATGGAAGCCTAGGAGCTCGGGCAGTGCGCCTTATTAATATGCATGGCGCGCTGCCATCCTGCTCCTAAATGGTCGCTTCCATGCAGGCCTAAGCTAGTCCTGCATGGAAGTTTAGTAAATCCGGGGGTGTTTGTACAACACAAGATTTTATGACATCTGTGAAGTGACACATCACATATGCATGGATGCTACCTTAGCAGGATATATATATACCCACAAGATGCTGGAGAATTGTGCATTCCTGCTTCAAGTGGAAATGTAACCAGAGGATGAAGATATAAGCAGTGTAACATGGATGTACCATGTTTGTTTCATGGTATACAGGGTAACCAAAGCAGTCAGCAACCTTCTGTGCTTCATTCTTAGCAAAACTGAGTTCATTTCACACAATTCTGTTGATGATTTTGTTATGAACAATCCCTTATCAATCTTTTGTCTAGATTTAAGGTTTCTTAAATTGACTGATTTATAGTAAAAAGAAATAATGGGGGGAATGCATTAATTTTCTCTACATGCCACTGCTTTTAAAGTAGGGCATGATACTTAAAACTGTATGATCATTCTTTACCCAGTGCACACACAATGTTTGTTTAATATTAATCAAGTTTGTCCAGGCTACTTTATCTTTCAGGGAACATATTATTAGAATCAAATGCAGAATTAGCACAGATATTTGCATAAAGTACTGTAGCAGGTTATTCAGTGGAAATAAATAATAATTTATTTACTCAAGGAGTTTAACATATAGAAGCATGTAAAAATACATCAAGAAGCTTACAGCTCCTTAGTTAATAAAACTATGCAAAAAATATAGCCCTAAATGGTACCAGCTGTTAAAAGCTCCAAATATGTTCTGGCACAGCAAAGTACTGTATATGGAACATGGCTCATTTATTCTGAAATACATTTTGCCATGTAAAAGCAAGCCTGACTCTTTTACATTAGGTGTTACTGATTTTAAGAGAAAGCTAATCAAACTTACTTGGCTCAAACTTTAATAAAATAAATTAAAAATGAACAAGCACTACAAAGCAAAAGTTAAAATGTACAAGTTTGTCTCAAATGAGGCTGTGTGTGGGTATAATAAACTGGACATGTTATTATTAGTTTAATGGAAATGAAATGAAATACATTTGTTAGATAAAAACAAAAACTGTCACTAACGGTGTGCTCCCCAACTATTGAGCTCATAAAGCAGAAACAGTGGTACAACAGTCTGGCACCTGGCGCACTGGGTTAATGTGACGATTCGCTTCTGACAGCGTGTCAATACAAAGCAATTTTGGAGTGCATAGAAAATCGACCTAAGGTAACAGGCAATTTCTCTGCTCTGTCGCTTAGATGGAAACAGTCCAATAAACCCAGCTACAAGCTTCAGATCATTTCAATGGACCTGAGGTCTGATGTCTCATTGTCATATCAGGGTTCCCACTGGACACTGAAGAAGCCCTATAGTAAAACTGAAGTAGCAGTTTCTATCAAATCTGCCTAATTCCATAAAGATCTATCCACATCTCAGAAAGATGCTAAAAAAATCCATACTTTCTTACACATTTCGGCTTGCATTTCTTTCATATGTGGAAGTAATATAAAATGTCCTTTCTAGTTACAAGACTCATTTAAAATCCAGCCACAACAAGGAGAATAGTGGTGTTTTTACTGAAATTTATCATAACTATAACACAGATAATAAATGTGCATTTTAAACCATGGTACTATTCTGCACATTTAAAGACATGGTGAGTTCAAAATGAAAATGTCTTTTTTTAAAACAGTGTGTGGGGACCATAATGTAACAATGACACCCAGCAATTTAATTTATATTCAAAGTTATTCAGCAGAGGTCACTTCCTGCAATCATGAGGGCTTCAAGAATACAGAGAAATAAGCAATCTGAATGGCTAGTTATAAAAAACAAGTTAAAATAGAACAGTATAAAAACCTGGCTGTGTAGGCTGAGTGTACAAGAATGGAATGTACTAGAATTTAGACTATTTGTCTAATTTCAGAAACATAAATGGTAATATACTAAGACAAAAATATGATTTAATGATAGTCTTATAAAAGAAGACAAAGACTGGCATGGTTTAGACTACACATCAAAGACAAAAGTGCAATTCAATGGGATAAGAGAAGCTGTTCCTGCCTCAAAGGTGGACGGATGGTAAGGAGGAGGTTGACAGATTATTCAGTAACTGTGTGGAGGGGGGGGCACTTAAATAATATTACTTTATATGCTATGTCTGATTGTTACAGCTGAGATAGTCTGCAATAGCCAACTTCACCAGCAGCTGACTAACAATAAGTGGAAAATGACAGGTATATACAGTGTTTTGTGCACAGCATTTTATAATTATTTCTTTGCCACCCTAATGAAATGTTAAGTGTGAGCAACTTGATAGGCTAAGTAACATATGTTATACAGGCTTAATCTATTGTAGAAGAAAACTGGGCCAGCATGGTACCTTCTTACAACGTATGTCAGCATGGAAGAGAGCACAGCTGAGTCTTGTTGCCTTAGAGGCTCAGTCTGGTGGCATTGACAGCCTGAGCCTTCAAAAAACAGTGATTGCCTCAGAAAAAAACATGAAATCAGCAATCACAAGAGGCACAACATCACACTGATTAATTCTGCTGCATTTCTCCACCAGATGCCAAGGTTCAGTCATATGCTAGATGCCATTAGGGTGCAGTTTTGTTTGTTCCCCAGTGTGCATGCAGCTATTCTCTGTGATCTCCATTTTCCTCCTGCCTGTAAGATATGCTTATTTTGAGGTGATTTGTACTACAAAGTGCAGCCATCTTTGCATACTGGATACTGGATATTTTCTCATTGGGTTTCCCATAGAAAATAGTTTAGGGCTCACTCTAATGAACTCAAAATAATTAATTGAATGACTCAACGGAAATAGGCCTTCTGGTTTGAGATATAGAAATGGTTACCACTGCTGTCCCAGACTGCTTTTTTACTTCAGCTTTTGTTTGGATTGTCTTCTGCATGGAGTCCATATGTCTTATTTTGGTCTGTGGGGGGTTTCACTACGGTTTATTGTCTTACCTCACATCCAGATGTCATGCTAGCATGTTAGTTGTCATACCTCTGATATACCTGAAGGTATTTTCATATAATACGTGAGCATGTATGTTTTCCTTCAAACAAAGGGTTCCTCCTGCTTAGACATAAGGCATTCAGTTGCATGAGTCCAGGTTTGCTTTTGCAAGAGAGCTCAACTAGACCTAAGATTTAACTATGACAATGTGGTAACACAGATCTTGATATTCTTGCTCAGATGTATGGCCTTCCATAAGGATAATAATATACATTTGTAATTGAAGGCAAACATCTTAGTATGAAACACTTTGAAATTAAAAACTGAATCATGTTATAAATACCTGTTCTTTAAATGGTGCAGTGTTGAAGTTTACTGAAATGAAATGCAATGAATAAAAACTTAGCACCAGCTGGGGAGGAGAGAATTCTGTCATGATCTATAATTAAATAATTAAATAAAAAATCTTTTACATGAGATAGTGGGTTTATCCCTCTGTATTCTTAAGGTGAATTAATAACAGTGATGCCAGCTTGACAGTATGCTGTATTACACTTCAGTTAACTTTGGCACTTAAATCCAATTATTGTATAGAAGACGAAATGTACTTCATCACAGATTTACAAACTATGATTGCAGAGTTTACTTTAAAAAGCTGTACCTTTACTCATACTATATAAGTGTAATATATGCACAAATATCTCTAAAATCTACCACCTCTATGCAATTTCAATCCATCACCTGAAATCATTTTTCATGGGCTTTCAGATTCTGTAATGCCTTCACAGTCATTTGGGTTAAAAGTCATTATTATAATTGGCTCTTTAATTAGTATGCTTTCTGTTCTGTTTCAAACAGGTTGATCCCGAGCCACATTTGCATAACATCTGTTCGTTCAGTTTGGTTAGTCTGATTTATTTTAAAAGGAGGGCTTTACTTCACAGCATAGTGATTACATGTTGAGGTAAGATAAACCAATTATTTAATCATCCAAAAGTAAAGCTGAATTCAAATCAGCTCTGCTTTCAAAATACTGTATTACCTTAGAAGCTTCGAAACATACATCTGGGGGTAAAAAGTAGCTACAGAACCCATATAGTCTTGGCATTATCTTTGGAAATGCTGAAATCCTTTTCACCCCCCCCACACGTCATTTTAGGGATGGTCTTATGACTGTCTCAAGCATGCAAATTCAGTGTTTATGACATTACTACATATATATATATATATATATATATATATATTTTTTTTTTTTTCAGTAGCATATTACCCCTTCTGTGAAATTATGCTTCCATGTCACTCCCAAGTGTCATCCATCATGTATTAGCAAGCAAGGATTTCTTATTTACTACTATAATATTGCTTCATAAGATCCATTTGGTCTTTGTGAATTCCACTGATGCACTTAAAACATTTCAACCAAATCTTGTAACACCTCATGTTCCAAGACTGTGCAGGTTAAGCTGTGCTACAGTTTCCTTCTATGACTTCTAACGTGCACCACATTCCATTTTATTGCTGTCCACTAAAATGGCTATAACTTTTTTAGACCTTACAATGTAGAAGACTGCAATACTGTGTGTAGTCTTTCAATTATATATTAAGAGAGATTGTAAATGCAGCATGACAAAGGCAATTGTGTGAGAATAATTTAACAAAGCCTTTGGTACAATGTAGTATCTTCCCTTGCCAGCAAGACTACATGAGGAAGACTTTGATTATTCAACACTTTTATGGCTATGAAATTAGTTGTTTGTGATAAAGAACCTGCAATATGACAAAATAACCACTGATTTCTTTGTCCAGTCAAGAAGAGTGTGACAAAAGGTCCCATTCAAGGAAAGTTTCTTTTGTCATCTCTACAAAGTGGATGAAATAATGCACAATCAAAGTAAACTGTTTACTGCATGCAGACAATGTGTGATTTTTACTGCATGCAAACAATGTGGGATTTGTGTTTCATGCTAAAGATATACATGCATGACCTTTTGCTTTTCAGAAAGGCGTTAACATGATTTCAAATTAGATAACTGGGGTCATACTGTTATTTAATAAGCAAAAAAAAAAGGCCTAAAATATTGCTTATTATTTGTGAGGCTTCCAGAAAACAGTCACTCCTACAAGATTATATCAACACTTCAAGTTGTATAGTAGGAGGTCCTGTCTAGAAACAAAAATAAGATAACACGTATTTCAAAGGATGCCTTTCTCTCACCCATGGATTTACATACAAAACATATTCCTCAGAAGTTAAATGCACTCTACACAATAAAACACCACCTCACAAGTGAAACAAACAAGAACATTGCTCAAGCTGCCATTTTAGTTAAAATACACAATGGTCATCTAACCTTTGAGATAATCACCCAAACACGCTCCCAATTGGAGTACTTTGAAGCTTATAAAAGCTCGCAGATTTTACAAGGCTTAAAGTGGTCTGTTCATGTTGTAGTAAAGACATCCAATGGATGGACTTGCTTAAGGTCATATACCACAGGTAATTACGCTGCCAATACACAGAACAACTGATCAGAATTATTTTGTAACATATTTTCTTGACAGGATGGAGAGACATCTGGATTCAAAAAACTTTGCTGCATTGTGCTAAGTGAACTTTCTTGATGAGCAGGAATGTGCCGCATGTGTGTTTTTCAGGAAACCAGGCTCCATAACATGGGCAACCCAAGTAGCTTGGTCAGTCATGGTATATGCTAATAACCTTATAATGAGGCAGTGTGTGATGATGAGTCAAAAAAATGGAGGAACAATTCAGAAATGCGTAAATGCTGAGCAATGGAACTGCGTCTTCTGTATATTTGAACTTGGCTGAATGCTTTTGCTCAGACTGAGTAAATTGTGATGTTATGTTAGGAGTTGCCACAGCTTTAGTAAATTTGTACCGGCAAGAGATGCTTATCATTGCTGCTATGCATGGCAGTGGATGATATTACCCTCTGAGGCATTGGGTCATCAGACTGCACTTAATATTTTATTGACTCCATGGCATCAGCATTGTAGACTGGTACCATTTTGATATGGACACTATCTAAGAAATTGTGAACATGTGTTGGGCTTGTCTGCAACTCAAGGGAGTTATGGAGTACCTAGTATGTGTGACATAGCATATATTAGATACGGGGTCCTTTCAGCAACCTACTGGAGAGACTCTCGGGATATTTAAAGCATCTGCCTCAAAAACATTCCATCAGGTTTTCATTGCCATGTTTCAGCATGTGAGAAAACATTAATGGTTACATGTACCCTAAAAAAGAGAACCATTCAGGACTTCTATGAGGTATTGGAGCCATAGACTGTACCCTCATTGAAATATAGGCCCCAACTGGTGATTTGACAAGGAGGTACTCTTTGTGGTACATGTGCCAGTCCAACTGCCAGATGGTCGTTTATACACAGAGTAGCATCTACAATATATGTTTGGCTACGTGGGCAGTTATCATTGCTTCCATGTATGGCACACCTGTGACCTGTACCAACAGTTTGTTAGGGGAGACTTTTCACACAGTCATCTTGTTGGTGATGCTGGATATGCCCTGTAACCCTGGCTCATGACACTCATAACAAATCTACAAAATCAAGTAGAACATATGTACAACTGTGCACAATGAAAACAAGAATAATTGTTTGGGCTGCTGAAGACACCACTATGTTGTTTCAGTTCATACAGTGGTGCCCTGCAGTATGGCCCAGCCACATCTTCAAAAATAGTGTCTGCATATTCAGTGTTACACAATATTATAATTAAAAAGCAGTTACAGTAAGATGGACACTTGTAGGGCTAGCATTCCCAGCACAACAATCAACTGAGGCTGAGTCATATGAAGAGTCAAAGGAGGAACATGTAGCAGGGAATGATCATGCCAGACAGAGGTAGGCACAGTATGATGTGGCACTAGTAAAGAGAAAGCTAATTAATTACATGCAGTTTTACAGCCTAGTATGCAAAAGTTAAACAGATAAACTACAGTAAAAATGTAAAATTAACACCAGGTTGTGCTTACCCATGCATAGTATGGCCACACTGTGCAGCATACGTTCATAGGTGTATACTAGGCTCAAGGCCATTTGGGCCCTTGTAAGCCTAGCTGTGCAACCTAACTGTGACCCACAAGTTTTATTTATATAGGAGGTGATTTACTGATGGCCTTTGTCCATCAGAGACATAGGTGCAAGACCAGTGGTGAATTTCCAATAACTCATCCATCTGTCCAAGTTTTGCTTAAATAGGGATAGGGAGCAACTCTACTTCAAATGGATGGGGAGTCTGTTGCAGAGAATGGGAATTCTGTTAGAAAGATATCTGTATCTCCAACATGTCCCATTTATGTTGCAAGCAAACTTCAGGTCCTTTAATCTAGTAGTTCTGATGCTGTTTGTTTTGCAGATGTGCAAAAGGTTCACCAAAACAGGGTCCAGGTATGCCCTGTATGCCAGGCAAAGATCACTTTTCAGAAGTCTGTATTTATTTTTATTTTTATTTCTTTTTACATTTGTTTACCGGGAAAGTCCAGCTGGGCATGTGCCTTTTTCAGTGGAGACCCATGGAGATAAGCTCCAAGTCATACATTAACATAAAAGCATATCAGACAAGTAATATATATACATTATATCAGCAAAACATTTGGCAGTATTACAGTTGTAAAAAGCTGCACAAGTATCATTTGCAAAACATACAATTAATTTGTTCATAATTATTATCATGGAGGTACAGCTAGCTAACATTAGTTTAGAGAAAGGTCATATTCAGATATGCAGAAGGATCAGAAAGTGAGTTAGTATTTGAGGAGTGGCCTATCCTGGGGGGATGCAGGGGCAGAGCCAGGAGTTTGTTAGGTGACGTTTTAGGAATGTTTTGAATTGTTTTGATGAGGGAATGGTGACTAGAGTAGTAAGTAGAGTGTTCCACAGGTTGGAAGAACAGTTGGAGAAAAGGCCTTCTCCAGCTGAGTTTTTTGCTTTAGTAACTTGTAGCAGATGTTTACTGTGTGAGCAGAGGGATCTAGAAGCAGAGTATGGCTAGATTAGATCTCTGAGGGCTGGGTTTTTGTTAGGGTGGTGGAGAATTTTATGGGCTAGGTTTAACTAGTTAAAGTGTAGGAGTTATGGGGGTTCAAGCCAATCAAGCTGTTTGAGGGATAGGCAATGATGTGACCTGTATGGCGATTTAGTGGCAAGTTTAGCTATTTTATTGTAACAGGCTTCAAGTTTGTTAAGGTCTGATTTACAAAGATTGATTAGGATAGGGGATGCATATAGGAGTGTAGCTAACAGATGCGTCCTGGCAATGGTGATTCTTGTAGTACTTGTTAGAAACTGAATGTTTCTGTATAGGAGGCCAAGCTTCTTGTGGACTTTTTTGATGGTTTGATCTATATGGAGGTCAAAGTTTAGATTGTTGTCAATTACTACCCCAAGTAGTTTGGTATGGGAAGATGGAGTTATTATGGTTTTGTTTTTAGAGTAAATGTTAAAGGTTGATATAATGTATAATACCGAGTTAAGAAACTTTGAGGCAATCAACATAGCACATTGAGTTTACTCCATGAATTCTTTTTGTAAGGAACATTTGTGGACATTCCAGTTGCTGCATGTGTCTAGTCAGGAACATACAGAAGGAGGCATTATACTTTGTGATGGTTCTGATGAGGGCCGAGTACAGTGGTATGATGAACTCTCTAGATTTAGCTACCATTCGCTCGCTTATACGTTGAACAATATAGAAGGATTTTCTTACTACTTTGGACACCTTTGGTCAAAGACCAGGTTAATATTTACATGAGTTCTCAGATGTCTGATTAATGAATCAACTTACAGAGGTGTTTTGTGGATTATGTAGTTACCTAGGGAAGCCAACTTTCCAAAAGGTACTATAATGCATTTCTTGGTATTGAGTATTAAGCCATGGCTTTAGTACCAAACATCAGTCAGTGTTAGACCATCTTGAAAGGTACTCTTATCTTACAGGATTCAGTGAATGCTGCCAGTTTGCAATAATCTGTACACCTGACTTGCCAGAGGCCTTTTACATTGCTTTGACAACTAAGAAATAGATGACAAACAGAAGTAGGCCTAGCACAGAGCCCTGGGGACTTCACTGGTGACCGGCCTCATTTTGGAGGTGGCCTTACCAATTCTAAACTCCTGGGTCCTATCAGTGAGCCAGCTAGTTATCCAGCATGTTATAAAGGGGTTTAAACCTAGTTCCATAAGTTTGTTGACAATGCTTGAGTGGGGTATTGTATCATATGATTTAGCCAGATCCAGGTATGCAGTATGCACAATTCTCCCCTCAGCCATTGTCATTGGAAAGTGACCATTGCAAAGAAGTCCACCAAATTCAGTAAGCATATGATATGTTGGGGTCTGTGGTCTTTTTAAGTGTGGATTTGCATTCATACAGTCTCAACTCTAGTTTCAGAATCACAGCCTGGTCTGGTGGACAGGTCCAGGGCATGCATGAGAGTTGACTCTAACACAAGTTACAATAGATGGATCATGACGTTGGCTAGATGCTGCTGTGCTGCATGACCTTGAGTGAAGTCTGCTAGGAGGTGTGCCTGCATGACAATGGCTATAGATGTTGCTGTGCAAATGCTGTCACTGTGGGAGCAGGATCTCAGTTGTTCATGGACATGTTAGCTAACATATGTGGGTGTAGCAGATGAATAGCACTGTTTATGACCCCTCACCTCTGATAAGCAAGCCAGTGAAGATGTTGCATGTTCTGGTGAGTGATCTAATGAATCATACATATGGGGCATGCACTCCTGTAGGTCATCTCGTAGACCATGGATCACCCTTACTAGTGTTAGCATGGCTGTGGTTGTACTAGCCTGTGCTATCATTATGGCCTTTTACATACACTGGGTTGCAAACACTGATATACCAGTCACTGGGGGATGGTGGAATCTATGTCTCCACGAGCACAATTACCAACCCACTCACCTGTGTAGACCTCTCCGCCCATGAGTGCTATGAACAGATTCAGACATCTGTTTACTGAGGGTCATCACACTTCCCTGATTGATAGTGACACCATCTACCTGTCTGTTCTGCGATTTCTGGGTTATCTGGATATCTGCAGGCATACAGTCTGTGTCCATGGTCTGTGCTTTGGATGGGGAGGTTACATTCCCTGTTCCCAACAAACAAACACTCTACTCAAGATACTCTAACATCAGGTGAGGCCACTTTCATAGTGCTAGTGCCTATAAAGAATCACCTATAAATACACTAAAGCACAAATTTCTAGTGTAATATATAATATATATATATATATATATATATATATATATATATATATATATATATATATATATATATATATATATATATACACACACACACACACACACACACATACATACATACATTTATATAAATATATATATATATATATATATATATATATATATATATATATATATATATATATATATATAGTTCCCCTTTAGAAGGTCGAATGGCTGAAATCTTGAAATTCATATGCCCAAAGCCATATGCTCGAAATTCAGAAGCTCGACCTTCTGAAAGGGAACTAGAAAAAAAACAATGAAACACAAAACAATGTCTCTGCAGGGGGGCAATCCCCCTGCTCCCCCACATGGGGGGCTGTGCCCCACACACCCCCCGCTACTTATTTATTCTAACTCCAAGATTGCACTACAGCGCAGAAAGTTCAATCTCCCAGTCTGCGCTGTATGCCGATCCCCATTCAGAAGGTTGAGCTTCTGAAATTTCGAGCATATGGTCTCGGCCATATGAATTTCGAGATTTCAGTCGTTTGACCTTCTAAAGGGGAACCGTATATATACATATATATATATATATATATATATATATATATATATATATATATATATATTGTTTTTTTTTTTTTAAATTTATTTTATTTATTTTAGTTTACATTTGTTGACCAGGATTGTCCGACTGAGCTGAAGAACCCTTTTTCAGCAGAGGTCCGGGGAGAAAAGCTCCAACATATTATACAATCTTCATTAAACAGCAATGTTACAGGATTATTACAAGACATTAAGTAGCAATACAGTGTTATACAGTGTCAATAATCAGGAGTATAGCAAAACTATTTCAAGATGTATAAAAAGAAAATATGTCATTAAGATGAATATAGTTTTTGGGGTAAGTGGTTACAAAAAAAAGTTTTATCATAATGTAGTTGCATGAAGGCAAGACAATTACAATAGAATGTATTTCTGAGGTGATTTGCTTAATAGATTTTAGAAGACAGTAGAAATAGTAGTCAAGAAAGATTAGAGAGTAGAGTGAGTTAAGGGCAGAAAGGAGATTAAGGTATGGGAAGTAGAGGATGCTTAAGGAGGGAGAGTGCAGTGGAAGGACCAGTGACTTTTTAAAGTGCCCTTTGGTGGCTGTCTTAAATTGTTTAGGATGTGTAAGGGTCCTGATTTCTAGTGGGAGCCTGTTCCAGGCAATAGTGGGGTGATAGCTGTACATGTTGCATCCAAATTTAGACTTGGGTTTGTAGATTTGTAGTAGGTCTGGGTTAGACCTTCGGAGAGGTCTGGAGGGAGAATAATGGGAAATGAGAGGGGATAGTGCTAGGCAGTAGGAAGACTGGTATTGGATAGAATGGATGATCTGGAGCTGAGAGAGAAGAAGCTGGTGGGGTAATTCAAGCCAGCTTAGGTGTTTTAGAGAGAGACAGTGATGGGATTTGTGGGTTTGTTGGGCAGCAAATCTAGCTACTTATACATATATATTTATATATAGGAACACTTTATAATCTCTATATTCTGAAATACCAAAGCCGAAAGATCTAAATACCGAAACCCCAGAAGTGCGAATTTCAATGTTCGGAGATGTTGAAGTAGCACTTCTGGTGTTGCGGTGTTTGAATGGAAGTTCAGGTAAGTAAGTATGTTTAAGGGTGTTGGTTAGGGGCTTTAGTGTGTGTCGGTGTGTGTTGTGACTGTGATGTGTGTGTGCAAGGGGAATGTAGGTGTGTGATGGTTTTTTCATGTGTTTGTCTGTGTAGTGCGACCCTTGAGTTAGTATATTTAAGTAGGGGGGTGTGGGGGCTGCAACCCCCCACATGGGGATTCGTGATTTCAAAATTCGCGCTTTTGGGATTTCGGTATTTAGAGCTTTCGGCTTTATGGTCTCGAAATTCTGAGATTCGGTATTTCAGGATTTCGGGATTATAACACACACATATATATATATATATATATATATATATATATATATATATATATATATATATATACACACACACACACAACTGAGTTTACAACTGAGTTTACAACTGCAAATATGGTGGGACAATGTCAGGTATTGTCAGCTATGCCAGGACAAGTAGGGCAGTGGATGTGTAACTCAGAAATTGTTCTTCTCTTTCAATTTTTGTATTTGCAAGGGGTGGCAAGCCCCCTTGAACCCCCCACTCCCCCAAACGTATATATATATATCAACTCCAAGATAACCATACCTCAGAAAAGGGAATATTCTGAGAAATGGCATCTTGGACTTAGTATATGTAAGTCCACTCTCTCGGCCATTCATTCACCACATTTTATGGATAATGTCTAGCAGGTCCCGACATTTCAAATGGTTATCAGTCAAACTTTAAGTTCCATAGTTCTCTTCCATAGCATGATGAGGCTCTGTGCTTCTCAGCACACATTTGTTTCTTAGATTCTCACAATGGCACAATGATTATCTTAACTAGGGCTTATCTCATTATTGCTTTTGAATTACTCAGTTTGTGTGATGAGAACACCTGTTAGTCTCTGCCATGCATATGCCTGAGTTTCTGCAGGCAACACTCTGTACTTGCTTTGTGTGTGTGTGTGTGTGTGTGTGTGTGTGTGTGTGTGTGTGTGTGTGTGTGTGTGTGTGTGTGTGTGTGTTGGGGAGGGAGTTGTTATTCCATATTTAACCATATGCACATAGAGTCACTGTGGATCATGCTTTCTTACCAGCATACATCAGAATTTAGGACTGGCATGTTGTATATCTTAAACAGCCATTGTGAATCACAATAATAATGTACCTATATTTTCTGAGATCGACACTAATTGTGCAAATGAATTGTTCATTGAGGTCTATCAGTGTGCAGCAGATATGACATACAAGCACTGATTTGGTTCCAATTTTCTGCCATTTTTCCCTGAGATTCTTCAAGGTGAGATATAATGGCTGGCAAAGGAGAGGATAGTGCTCCTTTTCTATTACAGAGGTGGTATGAGGAGGAGACAAAAATATCTCTCTATCTCCTCCATCAGATTACAGCCAGAGGCTTCTTTGGGAGAGCTATGAAGGGCCACTGTATGACAGAGGCCTGTGATAATTTAGCCCAGGCTGTCACCCATTCAACTGGTATTCCACACATTGAAAAACATAGTCATTGCCATTATAGTGACATAGATTCATATCATCCTAGGAAGCTGCTAGGCTAATGGCTCTAGGACACTTACAAGCTTAGCCAAGTTCTACCCTTATTTCCATGATCAGTACCTATTGCCCCTGTCCAAGAGGGACACAGTTGGAACCCCTGGGGTGACTTTACAGTTACCCATCCAATTGTCCAGATTGCATTTGAAGAGGGCCAATGAGGTGCTCTGTTTGACGTAAAGTGGTAGCCTGTTCCAAAGGTGTGGTAACCTCTTGGAGACAAATTTGTCCCCACAGAAAGTTCTCTTAATGTTACATACCAAGACATGTGATGTCATGATCCTGACCTCCTCGGCTGATGGGAGAAAGAAGTTAAGTAGCAGTTGCCATCTATGTGTTGAAAATAGAAATTATATAAGTTGCACATTTTAAATGGCACTGCATGACATCCACAGATGTTGCACACTGTTATTTTAAGTCTATAGTCCCCAAAGATATAAACAGAATAGGCAGCTGCACAAAAGAAGAATGGAGCACCTAAGAAAACACTGGGTGAATATACATGCTTCAGAGTGTCTTGATTTTAATATTAACAGTAGTAGGAATTTATTCGATAAATGAATAACTTTCATAATACGATATTGCCACTTCTGTCATTACTGCCATAGCTCAATTGTAGAAGTCTAACTGTTCAATGTTATTAGTGTGTTTGTATATGCACCCTCTTGTATATGTGGATAGGACACATGAGGATGTTAAGTTTGTGCTCAAGCATTATGAGGATGCATTTGAGTTCCATCACTCCACCCCCAGATGTTTTATCACAAACAATATTTAATATTTATTTTTTGTTCTCATTATTTTAACTGCAACATTACATAAGGTAAATATGTAAGATTATCATTGCCATTACTAGTTCAGCAGACTTGTTTCAATATAAAGGAGAAGGTGTTTCCCTTGCATATCACCTGAGTTAAAGGTAGGTCTAAGTAACATGCTTTATTTGTATTTGATGTATATTTGTCTCAGACAGCATTACTGCATCATGGAGAGCAGACACCTGTAGGTCTGTCTAAATCATCACATTAGTCCTCTATTAGATTGCATGTGATAACAGCTGCTGGCTTGGGTACCCCTCCTGGTTCTATATACTAACAGACTTTTTAAATTCATAAGTGTATTTTGGTTCAACAAGTATAGTATGTTTAATTGTATCATTCACAACATAGTAAGAACTTAGTTTTCAATTTATTTGTAGTTCTCCCCCCACACACCTTTGTCACTACTCTCTGTTTTACCTACATTTATTTTATTTATTTTTAATTGCATTTCTTATAGTGTCATAAGCAGCAGTTTGAAGACCTCCACACTTTTCACAGGCAAGACCTGGTGGCCACGCTAAAATGGCAGTAGCAGTGCCATCACTGCCAGAAGTAACCGGGTACCAAGCTGCTTCAGTTGCCCCCACACCTCCTACCCTATTATGATCACCTGCTTCAGAAAGCCCTGCAGTGGAAGTTGCTACAGTTGTATCTGCCACTAGCAGTGCAAGTGAAGTCGATGCCTTTGTCATCCATTGACAACTGGCAGATATTGTGTACGATATTATGAGGTGGGATGCCTGAAGCAGCCAAATGGAGAACTTTCCCCTGGCAACTCACTGAGTCATATCATTGTCCCCACAACTAGCTCAACCATCTGAGATAGGGACAGGCAGGGACCAGTAGTGACAGTACCCATGGTAATTAGTAACCTAAAACTGGGTCTCAGCTGGTAGAGATTGCAGCTGTGATCATCTCATCCCATCACTAACTGGTGTTCCCCTCCCTTTTGTGCCCATAACCAGTCCAGTTGGTTGTTCAATCCTTCACTCTCTGTTGTCTTCCCGTTGGCTGATGCCTCCTTCACCACTGTTTTCTCCCTTCCTCATTGTGTTACCACACATCATGTTAGTCATGTCTTTCTTCTTCAGTACCTATCCTAACCTTCTTACCTTCTTTGTACTTCTCTTGCATCTTTATTTCTCCAACTCACCCTTTCCTTCAAAAATGTAAAATGGGTACCGGTTCCAAAAAATATTTCCATCTTTCCCCACCTCCATCTAGCTCATTCTTTAGATACTTCTCTTCTGTTCAACCCTTTGCTTTTCTCCTATTTTCATCTTTCTTATACTTCCATTTCCAACTTTTAATCTAGTCAAAAAGTAAACACACTTCATGCATGGCTATGTAGGGCTTCCATATCACTTGCAAAGAGCAATGTTGATGCCCATGTACAACCAATGTTGAATGGAACTGCTCATTGTACACCAATGATTAAGTCCAATCACTGTCATCTACTATGTATGTTGGCTTTGACTGCCATGAGCTGCACAAATGAGTTGGACATTATTACACAACGGTGTGCAAAGGCAAAATAAGGTAAAGCTGACAGCTTCAGTGAGAGTGTTTTTGTGGTTCATCTCATAAATGTCATGCTTGGTCAAGTCTAAATGTAGATGGTTGAAAGTTCAAATCCCCTTACAGTTATACACTTCCATTCTGCACGTGTAACAATCACCTGGTATGTGCTTCACTGTTGCCTTAAATGTGAGTGTTTTGATAACTCACTTTGTAAATGACATGCTTGGTAGAGTCTAAGTAAAGAGGGTCGAGACTTCAAATCCCCTCAGGGTTGTATGCTTTTCTCTATCTTTTAAGCTTTCATTCTTCAAATGTATAACCATTGCCATCTGTGTACTTCATTAACATCTTCAGTTTGACTCCTTTTATGGTTAGCCTCTCCATCCAGGTCCTTCACTCTACTTGTACTGTGTACATAGTATATCTGACAACTGCTGCTGTAAATATTAGCATAATCAAACTAGCAAAGGAACTTCTACAACTAAATTCCACCTTCAGTTGCATAACTACAAAAGAAGCAATACCTTTAGTTAAAATCTACTGTAATGAGCACATAGTATGTCTGACAACTGCTGCTGCAAATGTTAATAAAATACCAGTACCAAAGTAACTTCTATGGCTGAATTCCACCGTCACTTGCAAAACTACAAAAGAAACAATACCTTCAGTCAACATCTATGTAAGGCAGTTTCCAAGAATCAGATGAAACTTAATTGTTTTTCCTCACTTCTGCATCAGTGTGTTCTGTACTGTAGTATGAAATCTGCTGGAGGGACATCCCCACCCACAGGCCTTATACTGCTGAAGGTGAAGCTAAATTAACACATTAGTATTTTTACCCTGACATGGTAAAAAATTTCCCTGAAAAGGTAATAAGAGCCCTTAGCAATAAAATTAAATGCTCTGACTTACATCAAGTACGTAGAGTTCTTGTTCTTGTCTTTGTATCCATAAATATTCTACTTCACTGACTGTATTCAGTGGTAAACCATCTGTAGGGGGGTCACTTCAGTCCTTTTAAGTAGCTGATTGTTACTCTCTTCATCTCAGTTGTTCTCTGACTACTTTTGCCTTTGTGGTTGCAAATTCAAAATCCCTTCCCTTTCCCATTATCTAAGTGACCTCTGCTCAATTTATCTGCTTCACTTTAGTGTAAGGCACATTGCATTTTTGAATTTTTATGAGAAGTGGTCTACTATAAATGTTGAATGCTGTACTAATGTATTAACCACAAACATTCTTACCTTCACAGACTAAGTCCTTCCCAATAGGTTTTCATAAGCACATATACCAGTTGTGGGCCCTGCTGCATTCTGCCCTCACTCCACTTGGGTTCCACTTTGCTACCCTACCCTACCCCCAATTCCCACACACCCACTTCATCTACATTTATACAATCCAGCCAAACCTAATCAGTAATACTAAACCCCTCCCATCCAGCTTAAACATATAGCCCTTAAGATACAATCATCATTTAGCTCCCTATTATGCATCACTTCTAGCAGTAGCTCAACCTTTGATCACTACTTCCTTCTTACTTCCGGTGCATATATAACTACTAACTGTTTACATACTTTCTATCTATTCCATTATCAAACATATATCACTTCCATAACCCACAATTTGTCTCCCAAACTACTTATCCTGTATCTATCACTACCAAATTAGGAAACAATAACAGTATGAATTGTTTAACTATAGGCTTGAGTCTATACCGCTATGCCTTAGTCGCCTCACCTGTTACCAAAAGCACCACATTCACACTATCATATCCCCAAGTAGCTACCAGATAAACCTACCCCACTTAAAGTTAACATCATAACACCCAACATCTATCAGAACACACTGCTCCTCTATTTCAAATGTAAACAACTCAATGTATCATCAAGTAAACTTAAAATAGCATCCCCTGCTAGAATAGCACTAAACAAATATCTAAAACCTCTAGTCCAACACACATTAATCCTAACCAGTGTCGATAGTCACCCTAATCTTGGCCCAACAAAATTCATCTCAAAATAAAACAAAGTCAGCAGTACTGAACAATCTCAAACAGCAGCTTATCCATCTAACATGAGTCAACTAACTTTCATCTCTCTAAATGCTAGAAGTAATTGTAATAAAATCACAGAAGTCCATCCTTAGATAGCTGTTCAAAAACCAAGTATCCTAGCCATAACAGAAGCATAGCTATGACCAAATATTAGCAACACTGAATTATACCACCAAACTATAACTTCATTAGGAATAACCAAACTAAAAGGAAAGGCAGTGGTGGAGTAATAATATGCCTGGGTTCTTAACCTAGGCTCTTATAACAGCCTCATAAGACATTTCAATAACACAAAACTTCTTTTTGCTTTTCCCAAACTAAACAAACACAAACAATTCTGTATCATTATGTTATATATCCCCCCAGGCAATTATATCAATGTATTGGAAGTCATTCTACACTGGACATTAACTTCCATCCCTCATGAAGCACTCATACTAGAAGATGTTAATATTAATTGGCTTGACCTTATATCTGCCTCCCCTAAATTTAGCATAAATATTTTTGGATACAAACAATTGGCACAAACTCCAACATACTTTAGCAAAAACTCAGATTCCATTCTAGACTACATTTTAGTAACTGATCCCACTAAATTTATATCACCTGGTACCCTATCAAACCCACTCAGTTACCATCTGCCTGTCTTTACCAAATGTCACACAAAAAAATCCTCCAAAACTGAAAACTATATAAACTATTTGTAATACAACAAATTTTAATCCTCAGACATTCAAGAATATCCTCTCCTCAATAAACTGGGATATACTAAGAAATATCCCACAAAGTGGCGCCATTGAGAAATGTAACTCAATATTTCTTAACACCTTAAACAAAATGGCACCCCCCCGAAATAAAAGAATGAAAACAAGCGATGCATCCTGGTTAACTAACACCACAAGAACATTAATGCAAACTAGTGACAAACCCTGGAAAAAATGGCAGACAAGCAAAACCCCACAAAACCTCCAACAATATAAAAGTCTTCATAACCATGCCAAAAGACAGATAATCTCTGACAAAAAACATACTATAGCAAATCCCAAAATAATTGCAAAGCCAATCCAAGAAATGTTGGTCAAACATCAAGAAAATCTGCAACCAGGGCAAAAATATAATCCCAATCCATGTCCACTGCTACACAACTTAGTACTTACTTTGTAGACAACATAGCATCTATTACAAAACAATTTAGTCATACCAATACAGATCACAAACAACAAACAACTATTACCTCCTCATTTACACTTCACCAAATATCTACAGCCTATATAAAAAATCTCTTAAGCAAACTAAAAATCTGGTCTGCCTCTACAGATAATCTAGCCAGTGAAATCCTTAAAATAACAGCAAGTAGCATATGTTACCCCATATCCATACTCATAAAGATCCATACAGGAAAATTATGTCCCCAAAATCTGGAAAAAATCATGAATCATTCTCCTACAGACATCATTAATTTCAGACCAATAGCTATCCTAATCCCCCCTCTCTAAAATTTTAGAAAAATGCATCCACAGACAACTACTACAATACCTCAACCAAGAATAAATTCTAATTCAAACCCAGCATGGTTTTCAACCCTCCCATAGCACAAATGCAGCTCTTATAGCATTCACAGATACAGTGAACAAAGTATGTTCCTTCCTTACTCTTTGATACTGTCAGCCATAAAAAACAACTAGAGCAAATGTCAGCTTTAGTTATAACACCAAACTCCATAAACTGGTTCAACAGTTATCTCACTAATAGATGACAATTAGTGAAATGGCAATTAGTGCTTTCACCTTTTCTCCCTATCAATATTGGCATCCCACAAGGATCAGTCCTTGGGCCTACTTACAAATTATCTTCACACTTGCACACAACATGCTTCTCTCATACAGTACGCTGATGACTCAACAGTTATATGCACTTCCAACAACCACAGACACCTCAACCAACTTACACAAGAATCCTTCACTGCCACTAAAGAATGGCTACAAAACTCCCAACTCCTGCTTAAGCCAAAGAATACCAAACTTTTACTTTTCTATTCTAAAGATCTGTCTCATGAAAAACACAACTTTAAAATATACTCACTCAGTAATACCACTGTAGAAGTGGTAACCAGTACAAAATTATTAAGCATGACCATAGACAACAATCTTAAATTTGATTTAAACATACAAAATGCCATAAAACACACACACACACACACACACACACACACACACACACACACACACACACACACCAAATCTAGGCTTCCTCTAAAGAGCTAGAAACTTCCTCAGCTCCACATCCAGACACACCCTTGCAAATAGTTATCCTCTGCTTTCTCTTCTTTATGAAGACCTCATCTTCACTAATCCTCAAATCTCACTTACTCAAAAACTTGAACAATGTTAAAATAAATTAGCCAGATTTGCATCAAATTCTCACTGCTGTACCAACCAGTACACTACACTGCACTGGAAACTCTTAACTGACTAGAACTACCCAACAATCTAAAGTATATTCGGGTCTATATTAAAATCACAAAGAGGTGTTACATTGATCGCCTCTTCAGCGACACATGAAGACCAAATGCACTAAACCTCGAATGGTCAAAACAGTGATTTCTTTCCCTGGGAAAGAAATCGCTAGTACCAGACACACACACACACACACACACACACACACACACACACACACACACACACACACACACATACACACACACACACACACACACTATTTAAAACATAATTAAGTGGGAGCCTTCCCTGAGAAAAAAATTGCTGGCCTGAGCCTTCACTATTTTCAGACTTTGCTCTTTATGTGTCACTGAAGAGGTGATGTAACGCCTCTTCACGATTTTAATATAGACCCATATATTCAGCTAATCACGACACATAAAATCATTCATTTCCCACCACCTGCCCAGCCTTAAATTCTATATTACAAAAATACTCCTTTAAATGGCCCCTGCAATCAAATAACGAAATTCAACTCACTGTTCATAAACCAACTAAATCAGCAGGGTATTCTCTGTATTCTCACTCCATAGCTTAAATATGAAACACTATGCTCCTATCTATAAGGACAGACACACCCCTCAAATCCTTCACACATTCTTAAAAACTATTTAAAAAATACATGGCTCTGCTCATGTTCAATACTAGGTTAATCAAATAGCTCCTTAATTTGTAACTGTAACAACATTACCCTCATCTTGCTATTATGTTTTATACAATTGATAATTTCTTGCCTCTTTTACCTATACCTTACACTACTCTTATCACTATATCATCCCCTAACTTCATCCCTTTTGCGTCTTCCCATTCCTTACCCCACACTTTACTGATAAACACATATGTTTATATCTCCTACTTTCCCTCTCCTGTAATTCTCCTCCTCTCTCAACCCTTTACTGTAAGATATGTATACTAAGTACATTATAATAAAAATTATTTAGCAATTAAACAGAATCATATAATTGTAAAGACCATGTGTCTCATGTATATAATCTCCTTAGTAATAGTGAATGGCTGTAATTAATGTGCAGATATGTTTCATCTAATATATATATATATATATATAAATTATATGCGATCCATTATTGTATATTCTTTCCTTTTTTATCAAATATTTTTATTGAAGTAAAAACATGACAATTTTAACAATAATATGAACATCATGGATACAATTTTTGAACATAAAAGAACAATGAAAAAAGACACAGTACAGCTATATACACTATTTACAGAGGCCCAAAATTGACAACATTATAAAACAATAGCAAAATGTTTGCATAATAAACATTAGATAATTCAGAAAGAGTTAAGAGTCTTTGCAAAAAGTTTCAATGAGTAAAACAACCTTTATCCAAGGATTATTGACAAAATTTCTCAGTTTTATTATCACTTCTTTTATTCTGGTTTCTCTGGGAATCACTTCTTGAAGGAGGGTCAGAAAATCTTCCATGGTTGAAGAGGTGGTGGACTTCCATTTTCTTGTTATACACTTTCAATCAATCGCTAGTATTGTACATGAGAGGTATGAGTTGGCATTGCTCATTATAAAACCTTCATTTAGATTAAAGAATATTATTGATTTAGTTAGAGAAAATGTATCTGTAAATAATGCTTTAAAAACTTCAATATTATCCCCAAACTGTTTCAAACATGCACATTCATAAAAATTGCGGATCCAATCTACTTTACATGGGGAACAACATCTCCAACAAATAATATTGTCAGCTTTATCAAATTTTGCAACCCTCTCAGGAGTTAAAAAAGGCTCTGTGCAGGAACCTCCACATATAAAGACTCCAATACTGTCCCCAGGATGTTAATTTTATAGAAGATAATAATTTAGATTTCTCGAGTGAAGTATAATTGAGAGAGAAACTCTTAGTTATTGAGTTCCAATGTTTATTTGTTAGTGTAGTTTTATATCCTATTGGTATACCATACAGTTTGGAAATGATATTGTTAACGTTAAAATGATTGTACAATAATTCAAACATATAACAAATTAAAGGTGCTTGGGCTTTATCGGAAGAGTTACTAATAATTTTACCTAGATCCTTTGAATAATTTAATGTACTTTGCAGTAGTGACCAGTCTTGTGTCTGTAGATTGAATTCCTTAATAATGTGTTGCACAGTTAAAACTTCTAAGTCTCTTGTGCAGTGGTTCCAGCATACAAATTTATTGTTCTCCCATTCATTGAAAAGTTTAAAGTGCAACTTATCCAGAAAGTTTTTGTAATTTTAAAGGGAACAAGTAAATCAAACCAAATTTTAATATCTACATTGGAGTTTATTATTATTCTGAAGTTATTAAAGGTGTAATTTATGATATTAGACTTTGTAGTTTTTCCAACATTGTATTGTATGGAGTGGTAAATAAAATACCAAACTTTATTAGAAGATTCACTAATAAAAACTTTTGATAATACAGTATTTTTCATTTAAAAATATAGATAAGTGTAAAGACTTTCAATTAGAAGTATAATTCAGGTCTACCCAGCTTATGAAGTCTTTAAGCAATGAGGATATTATGTAAATTTCTATATCTGGGAATTTTATGCTGTCGTTATACCAATATAATGTAATAGATATAAGCTAGTCTGTTCTTTTTAGGGAACCATAAAAAGTTTAAAAAAATTATGTTTAAATCTCAGATAAATTTATTTCCATGAGGTGTGCCAAGGGCTAATACTATGTAGAGAATCTTTGGCAAAAAGACCATTTTTATTAATCGCAACCTATCTTCAAAAGTGAAGAATATGTTATTCCACTTACTTATACGGTTATTTACTAAAGATCTCAGGATCCTCATATGCATATAAAATTTGAGGGTGAATAACACTTATTTCCAGAGAATCATAACACCTCTCTTTTTAGCTTTATATGAAGAATTGGCTAGTATTGTGTAATTAAGGGGGTTCCAGACATTCTTTTCAGCTGATTTAAAATGAGTTTCTTGTAGGAATACTATTTGGGGTTTATTTACGTTTAATTATCTTAATAAACTAAACTTTTCCTTGGATTATTGAGTCCAATTACATTTAAATAAACTAAGGATAAGGACATACATAAATGCAGATAATATTAAAATAATAAGAAATAATCAAATTTCTATTTAGACAGCTGTTTCCCCAATATAGCCAGGTATATGAAAAGATGGATGACAGATCTGTTTGTATGATGACAATACCTAATACGTAAAATACTTTACTTTTGACCAGAAAGTTTAAGAAACATCAGAAGAATTACTGAAAAACAAGCAGCAATGTAACAAAAAAATTCCCAACAAACATGGAATTCTTAAGATTCCCAGTCTGAGAGAATAAAACACATTCTGTAGACTGCTTTCTCTAGCCTTCATAACTGTAGTTAATAGCTCTAACAAGTACTATTAGTTTGACATAAATAATTTAAATGAGATTATTTTGTGCAGCAGTAGCTTTAGAATCAACTTAGTAATTAAATACAAACCAAAAGTAATAGTTAATATGCAACTTGGAGATTATTTATGTATACACATGTATGTCCTCATACATACACATACACACATACATACATATACATACATAAATACACACACACACACACACACACACACACACACACACACACACACAGACACACATATGCTTAGATATATATATATATATATATATATATATATATATATATATATATATATATATATAAACACACACACACACACACACACACACACATGCATATATATGCACACACATATACATACTCATACATACACACATATATAGACATACACATATATACACATACACACATGCATACACATACATATACACACATATATACACACAAATCCATTGCTAAAGTTAGGTCTCTGTAAAAGAAATATGAATCATAACTTCTTAAATTATATCTTGTTAGAAACATACTTAATTCAAATAGATAAGACCGACCATAAGTATTTGTTAAAAGATCCTTTGTGATGGTTTATATGAGCTATTAATTGCTTAGAACTAACAGGGCAATAGTGTACGATAATATGAAATAACTGTTTGGACATATATAAAGTTAACTTTATAATAAATGTTTAAATCATCGCAGCTGTAGTAGATAATAATAAAGTTACACTCACAGAGCAGTCCTACAGGATAACATTCATACAGACATATATTTCCAATCATTGACAGCATTGCAACTTATAATTTTTCAGTAAAATCATTTAAACTCTTAATGCATAGTTGCTTACAAGTATAAAACTACACAGATCTACTTATTTAGATGAAGAACACTGTATAATTTAAGCACAACAGTAAAATAGCTTCCAGTAATATTTAACTAAAAGAAGAAACTGCTAGTGCAATTAGTATTAGTGGAATACGATAGATTTTCTATACACAAGTTTTGTTCCCCCTTCCCTCCAACAATAAAAAGTCATTCAAATTAAAACCATAAAGCTGCCTTTAAATAATTGCTAATTATTATTTAACAACCTTTAATTTAACTTTAATAAATCAGTCTAAAATTGTTATGCTATTCCGGGCATTCATATCTAAAGATTAAGGTAACAGAGACTGGTGTGTCACTCTGAAAGCATTCCCCTAATTTTTCCTTATGTTACATTAAAATGGAATGACCAGGTGATTATTTTCATAATGGTGACTACTGTGCACTTTAAAACAGGTCTTGAGACCCCTCATGGTAAGTAAAAGTGAAAATTGTTTATAGCAACCTTCTAAAGCAATGGGAGGCTGTAAACTTGAGAAAACATTAAATAAAATCACAAACGTTCACAGCCACAATAGCATACTGTATTTACGTTGTTTTTGCCCAGAAAAGCATTAATAAACTCTTTTTCATATTTAAATTAATAAATATTATGTTTCTAATTCATTTAGCATACTAAATAACACATATTATTCAGAAAAGCACTTTCTGAGACACTGAAATAAATAAATCAGTAATCATGCTGTTAGAATGCCAGACTGTCCTAATAAAAAATATGAAGTAAAAAAAAAGCAAGATAAGTAACTTATGATGAGTTACATAACTATTATATATATTTTTAAATTACTATTATAGCTTGTAATAGATTATTCACTCTCAAAATGCTAAAATCAGTTAGTGACTGTAGTGTGAGAGTTTGCATGAAGTGTGTATTTGCATTACATCTGTGAAAAACTTTGTAAGTTAAAGACAAAAAAGGTTTTACCTATCAGTAGAAGCTTTGAAAGATTTACTACTAGATGTGGATGAAGTGTCAGTTTTTGCCTTCTTTTTCTTTGAATCTGTCCAAGAGGTTTTCTCAGATGATCTCTCAAGGATAGTGATTATGTTGTTTTTTGTATAAGCAGATGCCTCTTCAAGACTATTAAATGTTCTTGGTCCAGTAGATAGATGCATTTTTATTCTTACAGGATAAAAAAAAAATGTGTTTTGATATTATTTTGTTTTAGTAGCTTTACAAAAGGCCAACATTTTTCCTCGTGTCCAGTACTTTTGCAGAATAATCCTTGTCAAATCTAATAAAGCTTTGGTTATATTTTAATGAATATTTCTGCCAAGCTGTTTTTAGTATGAGGTCTTTATCTATATAAGAGAAGAATTTTATAATAACTGACCTTGGTGCTGTAGAAGAGGAAGCTGAAGGTGGCTTACCTAGTGCTCCATGGGCTCTTTCAATTCCATATGAAAGCCCTTCTTGTAAGCCCAGTATTTCAGGAATCCAGGAGTTCAAAAAGGTAATAATGTTGCTTCCTTCTGTTTTCTCAGGGAGACCAAAAATTCTTATATTGCACCTTCTTTCTCCATTCTTGAGATCATCAAGTTTATTTATTAACCGGGTGTTTTGCTTAAGCAAAGTCAATATGTTGCTCATCTTCTTTAAGCCTCCCATCCATATCAGTTAGTGTAACTTTCATGTCAGAGATTTTACTCTAGTACTATGTTAAAAGTTCCTTGAAAACTTCTGGCTGCTTCTGGTTGTTCTCTTGAAGATTATCTAGGTTTTGCTGGAAGTTATCTATTTTCATAGATAATGTTTGTAGAGCTGAAATTAGCATCTGTATCTCCTTCTTCAGTGATGAATCCATTTTAGAGGATTTGGTGCTGCTCATTTTGTTTCTAATATGACTCAGGTAATTTGACAGGCATTTCTTCAAAATAATTTTCCAAAGTTGTTACAAATGAAGTATAAAGTATTATTGACAAGATTTTGTAAAGTTTAGTTGATATTGTTGACTGAATTCCTGTCTAACTAAACAATTTTACAGAGTTCTGAAATTAAGCTGCCTTCAGTTGGCCATCTTGGCTCAGCCTTGTGTATTCTTTCTTGTATGTGTAAATGTTCATTGTTGCTCTGTAATAAGCCAATGTAAGCTAATGTAACATGCTAATTGTCTCTGGAGCTTTTCTCACTAGACCTCCGCTGAAAATGGACACCCACTCAATTGGTCTTTCCCAGTAAACAAATGTAATGTAGAAAAAAACAGCAGGACAACCATGACAGCAAACTTCACTTTAATAAAACAAAGCATAAAAGAGGGCAAGTGCTTTCATGTATGACTACGCTTCTTCAGATCCTATATAAAACTAAAATCACATACTCTTTATATAATAAACAATTTTTTTCCATACTAGTTCAACCTTTGAATTTAAGCCTAGATTTTATGCAGATTGTACCACCACAAATCTGATATATCTAGCCACATGTAATCTCTGACCTTGCTTTTAAATAGGCAAGACCATGCAGCAGCTAAGGGACAGAGTTAATAAACACTTGTATGATATTAGGAATAAAGACATCAAAAATGCACTTGCCAAACAATTAATGGAATATCCAGACCATCAATTTTCATTTAGGGTCATAAAGTGTGTACATAAGAATGTGAGGGGTGGTGATACCAATAATCACTTGGAACAGGTTGAATTAAAGTGGATACTGAGGATGTAAGCCCATAGGTACCCAGGAATTAATAGCTGTATTAGCATTAAGCCCAGTTTAAATGGGCGTAGACTTAAGAAAAAGTTTAATTAATGAAATGTGATGATGTCATCCTCCATCCTAATTGGTTTAAGTTGTGATTGGATGATGTTTATTATATAATGTGGATATGATTTTAGTTTTGTATAGGATCTGAAGAAGCGTAGTCATACGCGAAAGTGCTTGTCCTCTTTTATGCTTTGTTTTATTAAAGTGAAGTTTGCTGTTGTGGTTGTCCTGCTGTTTTTTTCTACATTGCTTTGGTTATCTGGCTCGGACTTTTGGTATACGTTGGTGATTTTTTTCTTCAACAGTAAACAAATGTCAAATAAATAAATAGTAGAGTGTAAGTGAAGAATTCTGAGGGTCAAAATCCCCTGATTTTTGTGTGTGGGGGTTTTATATGATATTTGCATTATAGTACAGGTACAGTTATCAGACTCTGCTGATATCATAACTGTATTTGGTTGGTAAATCTTGTTACTTTTCTGTACCCCTCCTTGCCAGTTATTTTAACCTTTTTAACTTCAAATACTTGGCATGGATATCTGTGTTTATTTCTCATGCCTACTTCTCCATTGTCTTCTACATCACTACTTGTGTCACCAGTTCCCTTTGCAGTCTAGTATATGTTATATGGTTGTTTCTGTGGCACTATCTCCTCTGCCCTCTTACTTTAAGTATGCTTCCCTTAATGTCTTCCACAATAACCTTCTGTGCATATATGTTTTCTTGGGTTAAAAGAATAGATTAGTATACAAGTATTATGTATGACCAACTGTACTTGAGGCTTTACAATAATTACCCTTAAAGATTATGCTCACTGGATGAGTACTACAACTGCTCGCACATCACTGCAGGCACATCTTGGTCCAACATGATTTACCCATGATTGCAATGAGGCTTGTTATTGATGAACGTGCTCTTCACTATTACTTCAATAAAGATCTGAAAAAGCAGCCTTCTTTGCTGAGGAGCTTTCTTTAACCTAGAGCTCTCGAAGCTTATGCCCGTCATTCAAAACTGGACATTTGGTCATTGTTTCCATTCAAACCACTAACATTTGGCATACTCTACTTCCACTTTTGTATTTGACCTGGAGGACTACCATGATATCCCCCCAGGTTTGTTTTACCAAGCCTAGGGTTTGCACATTCGAAGTGACTATTTCATGTTAAATACATATATATGGATTCCCTGCATTTCACTGAATGTTGATTTGGTCAATGAATGCTAGGGGTGGTACTTTATATCAAATGTACTGATAGCCAAATGGTCAAAATGTTGAGAGTACATTTTGCTGAGACAGGTGAGTGAGGTCTGGAGGAGGTGAGAATGTTTGAGCATGTGTTTAAGAGTTAGGATTATGGATGGAGATAGGTGTTGTATGTTTGTGTGGTAGTATATGTATTTTATGATTAGGGTTAGGGTTAGGTATGGAAATAGATGTAGTGTTGTTAGTATGCATTTGTGTGTCTTGTGCAGGAGGAGTGTTACAGGAAGGGTCTTTTTTTAAGGCAACATACAGAGTTATGGGTGAAGGAAGGGGCAGCATTAGAGTCTGGATTGGCACCCATTATTAAGGTGGTGCTATCCTTGGACTCACCTTTCTAAAATTCCTGAAGATCACTTCTAACACTTCAGATCTTCATTATTCAGTGTTCATACAGCCACAGAACCGATTGTAATCAATCTGTGTCACATTCTAAAAACAGTCATCTGTCTTCTCCCACAGCATCTTTCTTTACTAACATAACTACTTTGCCCTTCGCTTCTTTAGCATATTCCTTCCCTCACTACACATCTCTTTTAACTTAACCAGTTGGTTCTTCTGTTTTTCTACTATAGCATGATTACTTATTCTTCACTTTCTCAAGACTTTATTTATTTATTTATTTATTTATTTATATTTGTTGACTGGGAGTGTCCGACTGGACATAGGTCCATTTTCAGCGGAGGCCCGGGGAAAAAAGCTCCACAGTTAAAATAAACAGACAGTAGTTACATTGGATTACATAGCGATTAACAATTTGCATAGCAATTACTTACAACATATTTAGAGATGAAGAACATAGTACATCAGTAGACAACTAGAATCTTTATCTGTGAAGTACATAACAGACATTAACAAATGTTAAAATAAGAAGTTCCTGCTGTATAAGTACTAGGCTTATGAGCATCTGAGCTTGCTATAATCAAGGTAGTTAGTGGAGTGGAAAGAAAGGTAGTGGTTGGATGGGGTGAGTGATATTAGAGTGGGAGTTGCAAGGGCATAGCCAGCATGTTTTTAGGTGCACTTTTAGTAAAGTTTTGAAGTTACTACTCTTTACCAGACTAGTGACGCTCCTGTCATTCCAAAGAAACCATAGTTAACAAGTGTTATTTCCCTACCATCATCTCCAGCTTGGTGCCTTGCTCTGGGCTTTTAATTATTGATGTAGTTTGTGACCTGCTTTGAAATTGGGCACACCTGTGTCATGAGTTTCACAAAACTCACCTACCTTACAAATACCAGCTCAGTTGTCCACCCTTAGCATCTGAACTGTCCCTATCTAAACTTCCTCTTTAATTCAGCCTAAAGTATGAACTCTCTTCACCTGGCTCATGGCAGCCCACTTTCTTAAACTCCCTGACAGTCATGCCCCTTAATTAGAACTATCATCCCTGTTGAGTAATGCCATCTGATATCCTTGCACTCACCTGTGCTTCTTCAGACCATCTACCTTATATCAAGTAAACATACCTACTCATGCATCCTAGTGACTGCATAGACTACTATATACCCCCTTTGTTTATGCACTACTTCATCTAATCCTAAATAGAAGTACTGAGCCCCTAAATATCTGCCTATCCTACCTTGACCCTTCACTCTTGTAACCCTGATCCTATACTGCCTGAACTCACCATCCTTTCTTTCAAAGCAACATTTGCTACATATTTTAACTCACAATACTTCCTTCTAGCTTTTCAGCTCCCTGTCTAACGTTTTCCTGATTTTTTTTTCTGTTTATCCTCACACCATTCAGCTTCTAGAGTACTCATCGCTTATAACCTATAACAAGCTCAAGATAACAAAGTGGTAGCAGAATATTTGTAAATAATCGGTGTCAAGTTTAATAAGAGATCTACTGTGCATCACTCACCCCATAATGCCCCCATTGATTCCCATAATGCCCCCAGCAATTTTCATTCTATTTCATTACACATTGAAGTGTTTGCACCTCACTCTTCATACCAGTAATGAAGAAAGTTTTAGCCTAAAACTACAACATATATGGTTTCCCTGCATTTCATTGACTGTCCATTTGGTTGATGGGTTCTAGGGGTGGTACTTTGCAGCACTCTTCCTAAATAGTCATTCTGACTTCAAAAATCTGCAGTTATATTTCACAGAGTACATACCCTCATTATAATTTTTGTTGCAAATATATTAAAATTCACCCACCAATGAAATATACATTTCCCCATATGCATACTTAAAATTACTACATGCTCTCTACATAATTTGCATGGGAAAAATATATTATGATTTGCTGTCAAATACAATATACATTTCCCCATACACAGACTCAAAAGTGAAGCTTATCCCATGCGCTGCACCATCCAATCTCTGCAGGATCTGCCACTGTTAAATTTACTATAAAGGTGCCCCCTGAAATGCTCTGTAACTTAGCAATTAGAATTCTGTCATAGTATTATTAAATACGATACCATTATATCATATCAGCTTTTATGATTGTGAAAATATCTGAGAAAACAGTCATTTTCAGTCCCAAATTATGACATTAGTATTGTAATATTAGAAAGTAATGACAGATTATGCTTCCAAGGGTATACTGAATGTCCCTATAATTCAAAAGTTTACTGGGATAGAGTTACAAAGGTCCCTATTGAATTGTTTGCACCTGAAATGCTGATTTTTGCTAAGACGAAGAAAGGATTGGAAATGCAGTAGAAGAGTGACTCGAACATTGCAACTCCTTCAAACTTCTTTCTTGTAAAGGGATGAGCCCCCCTGCACCCATACAACCCCCAGACTTATATACAGTAACTCAAAGATTGTCAGACCTTGGAGAAAAGGTAATATTCCAAGAAATTATTACTTATGACTCAATATATGTAAGTCCATTTTATTCAGCCATTCATTAGTTTCGGGACTCACTGAAGCAGATACTGACATTTGAAATGGTTTCCGTTAGGGATTATTATAAAATATGAAGTAAATAACAAATAACCAGTAGCATACAGTAGTTTATAATAATTTCAAAAAACAATATTTGTTATTGCACTTTTTCCCACTGGAGCTGTGACATTTTGCTTTGGATTAAATCATGACTGAAAAAAGGGTGGAAGAAAGATTATTAAGAGCAAAACAAACATGACATACATCATTACCAATAAGGTACTACTAGAGTAAAGCTAGAGCATAACGCTAAACAAGGCATGCTTAAACTTTTGTGAACAGCAGCATTTAACACTATGCTATTGAATAAATGAATAAGACACACAATGTTTGTAACACAGTGCTTTTGTGCATGTACAATTCGGTTTTGAGATGCCTGATTTGGTGGTGGTGGGTTCCCAAATAGAGTTATGACATTTTAAATTGCACTTTATACTAAAAGAGAAGTTTGTATATTTGTTAACTGGGTGAGTATACGCACTTGTCCTTCTTCAGGATCACTGTTTAATTAAGCTAAAGTTTCTAATACAGCTCAGATATTGCCTTTATTTGATTGCTAGCCTCTTTTGCTACCTGTGGCATTTTGCAGTGTATTTTATAGTAACATAGAAAAAACACTGACATAGTGCTGTTGAATTTAAAAAGAGGACACACTTTGTAGCAACATAACAGGATTGCATATGTAGAGCCCATGTTTGGTTGGTGCAGAGGATTGAGGCTTGGAATTGTTAACAAGCTGTTTCCTGTAATTCAGGATTTGTTTTTCTCTTTGTCTATTTGCCTAATGTGTGACTCTGAACATGCCATTTTACCACTGAACACTTCATGAGTAATCCTGGTTAATAAAAAAATTATTAAATAAATAACTTAAATTTACTGCAGTAATGTAAAGCCATACTATAATGTTTGTCTGCTTTAATTCCTTTTATACAGTTGACACTGACAGTGACAGATTCTACAATAAAAGAAAAAAACTCCTTAAAGTAGACAACAAATATAAGGACCACCTGATCAAGGATAACATTTCAGTATCATATGACCTCCTCTTACTCTGAATCTTGCTTTTTTAACCTTGGAATAATGGTAACGTTTTTATAACTTTCTGAGATAACCACTCTGAACATGCTGTGATTATATCCTTCATACAATAGCTAGATAGAACATTTGTATTACAAATTACTTTCTGGGTTTCAAGGACAGAAGAGTGAAGGACTCGGTTATGGACTGTTGACTTGCACAACTTGTCAGTCAGCTGCAAACATAGTCACAGCTTGGACACAACAGCACCTGGTATTCTTCGGAGCAATCCTCAATTAGTTTTTACTATTTTAAGCTTTTGCCATAAAAAAACAAACAAAAAAAAAAAAAAAACAAAGAGCCATTAAAAGTTTTTGACTTGTAGTTCCTCAAGAAAGACAGCAAATGCCAGGTAATATGAATTTTCACGGATTATAGAACACAGCAAAACTCATAATATGACACATTTCTGCAGCCCTGCTAAGAACTACCTTCCTGTGTGTTACTTTTGTGTTGCTACACGAATAAATGAGTCTTCATGGGTCCTGTTTATACTGCTTTATTCTATTCAAACACATCACTGTAAAGGCTTATTGACTATGAGTTACATAAATTGTATACAAGCTAACTACTGCGATGCAATCATACATGCTCAGTCACTGGCTGCTTCTAAAAAATAGCACTAGGGATTGCATGTATCTGGAATTTATACCTGCAGGCACAGCCTTGCATTCTTTTTAAAGACATAGCACATGCACACGTTACATTCTGATCTACATCCTCCATCTTTGACAAATAGAATATGCAATTTGTCATGAGACTATTTATCATGCAGAAATCACAGATAATCGATAGACATGCATTATACACTACTAAGTACACACACACACACACACACACACACACACACACACACACACATACACATACACACACACACGCACACACACACACACACACACACATAAAATATATATATATATATATATATATATATATATATATATATATATATATATATATATATATATATATATATTTATATATATATATTTATGGGATCTGTCAATATGTTCGAAGTTTCACTACTTCGAACCCCACCTCACCGAGTCCACTTTTTCGAAGTAGTGAAACTTTGAACATTGACTTTGACAATCACACTACAGCGAGGAATGAGAATATTCCCTTTTCCCACTGTAGTGCGATCTCGGAGTTGGTATATTTAAGTAGGGGGGGTGGGGGGACAGCAAAAACATGTTTTAGTGGGGTTTTTTGTGGGGGTAGTCCGGGGAACTAGACTTGAGCGAAAGTGCACTTTTGTTTACGTGGACTTTCGTTCAAGTTTAGGGTCTACTGCTCTATTTCGAAGAAGTGTATTTTTGATGTAGAGCAGTAGACCTATATATATATATATATATATATATATATATATATATATATATATATATATGGATAGATATAGATATACAATCGAGTCCACGTTGCTCTGTGTATTTCTCACTAGGCTTAGAAACTCATCCATATCATATGACATAAAAGTGGGAATTAGATTTAGCAACTGTAACAGTTTCTGCAAAATGGTTGACCTGTGGAATGTTTGAATTACTTTCTGGAACAGAATCATACTTTTGAATACATTCTGGTCTGGAAACAATGTCTGACTCATTCTTTGATTTAGAGTTTGCATCACAGATACAATGTTGTGATTGCAATGATGATGGTTCTGGTACAGGAAGAAGATGTCTGCAATTCCTCCTATACGACACACCCTCGGAGCTTACCAAATAGGATCTCAGCTTGGCACAGATGCTTGTAATCTGTCCTATTCATTCAAAACCTTTCATTGTATGGAATCGTACCATCTCTCCTTCCCTCAATAAATGAGGTAATCTGCTCGATTTGTCATAACAAGATTTTTGGATATTATGCTTCTTAAACAACTGAGACTTGAAGGTTTTATTCTTCTTAGAATTAGGCTTCAACAAAGTGGATGGAATAGGTAGTGTAGTTCTAGTTTGTATGGAAAGTAGTCTTTGAACAGGTGAGCCAAGTATATCGTCATGAGGAGTGTTTCTAAAATTAAGTAGATTCAAGAATACATTGGTATTGTCACGCTTTGACTTCTCAAGTAATTGTTTTGCACTCTGTGCAGCTCGTTCAGCTAGGCCATTAGACTGCAGATATTCTGGACTGCTAGTGACATGTACAAAGACCCATTGTCTCACAAACTTCTGAAACAACTGGCTAAAAAATTGAGTGCCATTATCAGAATAAAGTTTGTGTGGACTACCATGAACTGAGAAATGATGTTTCAACTTAGTGATAACAGTGGTGAGGTTAAGTTTGGTAGCAGATCAATCTCAAACCAATTTGAATAAGAGTCTACCAAAACTAAATAGTGTTGATTGTTCCACTCAAAGATATCAGTAGCTACATTAGACCAAGGTAGCTCAGGTAGTGGATTCAGCTGAAGCGGTTCTCTTTGCAAATGTCCTCTGGTGCTATTACATACTGAACAAGAAGAAAGAACTCTATCAATGTCCTTTGATAATGAAGGCCAAAATATTAATTCTCTTGCTCTTCTCTTAGTGGATAACAAACCTGGGTGACCACGATGCAAAATCTGAACATACTCTTGCTGTAAGGAAGCAGAAACAACAATGTTAGGACCTTTGGAAATAATGCCACCTTCCATCAACAATTCATATTCAATTAAATGCAAACAAAATAAAGATCCTCCTTTTCACCCCATCTAAATCATCCTCTCTATATAAGGACTCATTTTTAATCACCAGCCACAACACCTCCACCATTGATATTGTCTCCTCCACCAAGCTTCTCGGCGTTATAATTGATGACCAACTAAAATTTAATGACCATATCCAGCTAAACATCAAAAAAACACACATAAAACTTGGCTTACTATATAGAAACAACCACTTCCTCTCTCCTCACACTAGACTTACCCTTGCCTCTACCTTCCTTCTTCCCTCCCTTCTGTATGGTGCTCCCTTCCTCACTAATGTATCTTCCACACTTACCTCCAAACTGGAACAATGCTACAACAAAATCTCAAGATTTGCCACAAACGCCAAATCCTCCTCTCATCACTGCACATCCCTCCTCTCCCTAAACTGTCTTGAACTACCCAATCACCTTGACTTTCTCCAAATCACAACAGCCCACAAATTATTCTTCCACCCCACAAACTGCCCTGCTCTTTCAAACATTCTACAGCCTTATACTCCCCTTAGATCACTTAGATCCTCTCACCAAAACCTAATCACCATACAAAAACCTAAGCACCCAGCAGGTCAACTGCTCCTATCCTTTACCCAAGCCAAAAAATGGAATGCTCTGCACTACATACTTAGGTCCTACACCAACCTTAACATCTTCAAACACCATCTTCATTCTTACCTCCATCAAAACTGGAAATGCAATTGCACTCTCAAGCCCATACCTCTCAAGTTATCCTCCCATTTCTCTCCTGGCTAACCTAGTTTTACTACCTAACCTCCTTAAATGTCTCTACTTAGATTCCTAATTAGTACATCCTGATTTCAAACCATAAGCCAATATTTCCTCTTGAACTATTGAAATTGTTACTTGTTATTCTTTTATTGATAATTGTTATTTGAAATGCAATTGCCTCTGAATTTTTTTTATGTAATTTTCTATGTAATTTCTTTTTGTAATTTTTTTATTGCAATTAAACTTCTGGAGCTTTTCTCCCTGGGCCTCCACTGAAAATGGGCTCACAAGCCCAGTGGACCTCCCCGGTAATCAATAATAAATAAATAAATAACTATTGGTAAGGAAAATATGATTGCACTTCAGGTGATACACTAGATTGCTTTGACAGCCATCTGACATTGATGTACTGATTAAACTTTTGTGAAATAAGATCAGTCATAGTGTGATCTCTTAACTCATCAAGTCTACTGGTGGAAAAATTATGCACTGACATTACAACAAATTCAAAAGTTTCAGCATCAAGCTGTTATGTTGTATTTCCAGGTGATCTGGATAAGGTATCAGCCAGACAGTGCAATTTACCTTTAGTGTAGACCATTTGGAAATTGTACTTTTGCAACTTGAGCATCATTCTTTGTAATCTCGCTGGAGCAGAATGCATAGGCTTCTTTAGAATGGTAACAAGAGGTTAATGATCTGTTTCAATCTGGATAGCTCGACCATAAATATAATCATGAAACTTGAAAAATGCAAAAACTTTTGCCAAAAGCTCTTTCTCAATTTGTGCATAATGCATCTCAGTCTGAGTTAATGTCCTAGATGCATAGGCTACTGGTCTGCCCTCTTGAAGAATAACTGCACCAAGACCAAATTTTAAAGCATCAGAGGAAAGAACAACTGGTTTGTTGACATCATAGTGCCTTAACATAGGTGGGGGTGGCAATTTTCTGCTTAAGTTCATTGAACACATTCTGGTGATGTTCTAACCATGACCATACAACATTTTTGCATGTTAGCTCCATCAAAGGTGCTGTTAACTCACTAAAGTCTGGGATAAATTTGACTAAATAGTTGGCCATGCTCAGAAAACACTGTAAACTTTGCACATTGTCCAGTGCTGACATGTCTAGAATTGCTGTTTGTTTGGTAGGGTCAGGTCTTAAGCCTGTACTTGTAAACAAATGTCCTACATAGGTCACGTCTGGAAGTCTGAATTTGCACTTCAAATGATTGAGCTTCAAATTTACTTCACTTACTCTGTCTAGAACTTTCTTGAGATTTCTGTCATGCTCTGTTTCACCATTGCCTCCAACTAATAGATCGTCCACTATTATGGCACAAAGATAACCTGAAAAAATTTGTTCCATCACACACTGAAAGACTTCCCTTGCAGAATTTATTCTAAATGGCATCCTTAGAAACCTGTATCTGCCAAACAAAGCACCAAAAGTAATGAGAAATGAGAATTTGCGGTCAAGCATCAGTTGTCAAAATTAACTCTTTGCATCCAAAACAGAAAATACAGTGGTATTCGGTATTACAGCTGCAACTTCCTCAACTGTGAGCATTGGATGATATGTTTTTTTAATGCTATGTTCAAATCTCTTGGATCGATGCATATTCTGATTTCAACTGAGCCTTTCTTGTGGGCAGCTACCATTGACAACAGCTATTCAGTTGGATCTGTGACTAGACAAATCACACCTTGTTGCACCATCTTGTCCAAGTGAGCTTTAATGTTATCTTGCATTGCAATCTGAACTCTTCTTGCTGCTCTGACTACTGGAGTGACCTCTGGGTCTAACTTCATGGAATACACAGCTGGAAGTTTCTCAACTTGTCAATGAAAACATCAGCATACTTTGACTTCAGAAAAACTTGAACTTGAAATTGCACTCACATGATGAACCTCTTTAGCAAAAGAAAGCACATTCATTCTCAAACCATCTTTGAGACCTAGTAAAGATTGCACTGGTCATTAGACCATGTTGAATAGCAGGTTGTAACAGTTCTTGGCAATAACAGGAAAGTATTACTGAACCTTCAATTTTAATTTCTTCACCTCCATATACAACAAGTCTCGAACAGCTAGTTACATTTTAGTTGTTCGTTAGTTCTCACGTTTGCAAATGTATCTGCAGATATAACATTACACTTTGATCCAGTGTCTACTTTGAGCTCTGTGGATCTTCCATTGATCCGGACTGTACAAAACACTTCACTCCTTGTTAATACGTTTACTGCATCAACCCTTTCTCCAACTACTGATACACCATCCACATAGAAAGCTGACTGTTTCAGCTCTACTTGATTAACTTAATTTTTTGTGCAACCTTTCTTTATAACTGAGTGAGGCTTGCTCAATTTGCAAAACGTATAGACATGGTTCCACTTTTTACACTTGTGGAATGCTGACCAAATGCTAAATGCTTCTCTTTTTTAGATTCATGACTTGCACCACAGTTGCGACAATTAACTATAAAGCTGGACTTGAGTTTTGCTGACTCACATTTGTGTTGCACTGAGCTGGTGGTGGAGATTGCACTTTTTCTAGAACTTTCTGGAAACCTTGGAACCTTCTTTGGAAACCCTGTGGCTACCATTTTCTTAGGACTGTTTCTGTTTGCCAAGTTTTACATACTATCGACGTTTGCTCTGGAGCTCATCAAAACCATGCTTTTGTCACTCATAAGCATATTAGTATGTCTTTCTGTCACTGCATGGATCTGACAAATCTGTGTTGCTTTACTTAATGTCAAATCACTGTCACAAAGTAAAATATTTCTCACTGTAGCACTAAATACCACACACATCTGTCCTTTATTAGCTCATCTTTCAAATCACCAGACTAAATTGTTTTAGCTATGTTTCTCAAGTCAGTTATATGAGCTGCAAACATTTCCCTTCATTTCTGATTCCTTGTGTAAAACAAATGTCTCTCTAATGTAATGTTCATCTGGGGGTTGCATATCTCTCTGAACTTGCGCTTCAAACACTTGGGGTCTTGCCTTGATTCAGCTTTCACAACAATATGGCAGTCTGCACCTTCACCTTTGTACACTGCTGGTGCATATACAAATGAAAACTCTCTTACTATAGCCTTAGATCCTGCTAGATTTAGCAAAATGAATGCCCTGGTATGTGCATCTCTATCTGCATAAGCTGCTTGTATGAAAATATCATACTCTTGTTCAAATATTCTATTCTGTGCAATATTCTGATCAAATACAAGTGGTTGAGGTTTTCAAAAATCCATCTGCCATATTAACACATTCCAGTGACGGGTCTTGCAATTAATTAAGCATGAATATATGCTCACACACATGTGCATAAGTAATTGGCATAAACACTGTTTGCTCAATGCTTTTGTACTTTGTACTTGTACTTTCTCTCTTTAAGTTTATTGGATTTGTGCAAATGAAAAACCTCGTAGTACTCTCGAATAACTGGACTTTGCAAAATAAACTTCTCGGGCTTCTCAATGATCTATTGCACTTCGCAAAATAGCTTTGTAAATTTCTCAATGCTTTACTGTACTTTGCAAAATAACTTTGTAAATTTCTCAATGCTTTACAAAATTTTATGGAATAACTTTTCAAACTTCTTGATACTTTATGTAGCTTTGCAAAACAATTTCTCGTACATTTTGACACTTCATGAAATCTTCGATTGGTAAAGGCAAAAATGCTAAAGTCATTTATTATCACTTGCCATGCTTGCGGAATTGGTAAAGGTTGAAAGGCCAAAGTCATGGACTCTTGAAATTGGTAAAGGCAGAAATGCTGAAATCATTAATGTTTGGAATTGGTAAAGGCAAAAATGCCAAAGAAGTTGCTTGGGACTTTATCGATGAAGGCAGGCATGCTACAGTCATACACCACTACTTGTTAAACTCACCTCTTTAAGAAACATTTGAGAACTTTACAATGCTACTGAGCCACTCACAAGCACTGTAATACTCTTGTACTCTTTTGTAAAAATAACTTTTATCACTGCAAGAAACATATCAAGCAACTGTACAATGCAATTTCTTTTGAAGCATTTGCACTTTGCAAACACCCACACGCAGTACACTGAAATGTCCCCAAAATGGTGATACCTTGCTAGGCAACTCCTTCCAGTAAAAGAAGCAATCTGTAATGGTGATACTTTGCAAATAGACACACCCAGCACAAGAACTTTTCTTCGAATAACCATGCTCTGACTGGATTTTACAAGATAGTTGTACTTTGCATACAGTGAACTCTTTGAAATACATGCACAGTAATAAACACACACTGTAAGCACATTTACACACTCTGAGATACTTTGAATAACTTTAATTGCTCCCTTGATACAGTACAAAGTCATAGTTAGGCCCAAATACAGCACTTTGCCCAAATACAGTTACCTTGTTTTATTTTTTCTTACTGTGCCCTTTTCTTTTTTCTTTATTATATTCTTGTTGCTCATTTAAGCCATTTTTTTCCAATGTGCTTCTCATGTGCTCGTTTTACTCCAGACATGCCCAATTCTGCCTTAAACACACTCGTTCTATCTTAAACATTTTCTTTAGTTAACAAACTTTTTTGTACTTTCTGCTTGCTTGATGATGCAATTTGTACCCTTGTAATGCCCTTTTTTGCTTCTTTCCGCACTGAGTAAATAATTCTTATTATTTTTCATTACCTTTAATTCTTTCTGGTTGTGTTCATACTGTTTTCTCTCAGTTTTACCTTAGTTGTCATCTTTACATCTCATGGCTCTGAATGTTCTTCTCTTTTCCATCCCAGTTCTGACACCATGTCACTTTTCTGTCGGTACACGAATAAACAAGTCTTCATGGGTTCTGTTTAAGCATCTTTATTCTATACAAACACACCACTGACTATGACTTAAGTAACATATACAAACTACTGTGATCATACATGCTGACTCACTGGCTGCTTCTACAAAGTGGCACTAGGGGTTGCACGTGTCTGGAATTTGTACCTTCATGCACAGTCTCATGTGCTTCTTAAAGACATAGCATTTTACACACACACACACACACACACACACACACACACACACACACACACACACACACACACACATATGTTATACTCTGATCTACACTGTGTATATCCATTTCAATCAACATGCAGTTGAATTAATGGGGCCAAGATTCATTGTACCCTCAGGAGGAGAGTTCCTCCCTACATCCAAAATTAAATTTCTCTCTCACTGCAGTCACTCTATACATAGGGCAGGTGGTAAGAACACTCATTACAGTACTAACTTATAGCAATGTTTTTGTGTAAATCAAATCAGACATGAATGTATTTTCTTATTATAATTAAAATGTCATACACTATTTATGTGAATTGTATAATGTAGTTTATCGAGGTATGAAACAATGAAACATAGCATTGGATTATGTCTTCAGTCTTTGGTAATGTGCTGAAGTAGAAAAAAACTCTTTTGTCTGCCTACTTTCTCAGCTATTCTGAACTATATAATTTCATACCCTTGCAGATCTAACATCCATTCAAAAGTGAAGGGCAATTAGTTAACACGGGTCTATATTATATAAGCGAATGCACAGAATTGCGAACTCTATATAATCGGCCCACAATCCCCAAAAACCCAAAATGTCAAACACACGGATCAGCAATTTTTTTTCCCAGGGAAAAAAATTTTGATGAGCCGTAAAATAAATAAATAAAAACACAAAATAAAGTGGGGGGCTTTGCCACCCACACACCCCTACTTAAATATACCAATTTTGAGATTGCATCACAGTGAAGGAAAGGGCAAAGTCCCGAAAATGGCCCAATGATTTTTTTCCCTAGGAAAAAAATCTCTGTTCCATGCTTTTGGTATTTTGTCATTTTGCGTAATGACGTTTGACTAAACAGTGTTCGCAATTCATTGCTTTTGCTAAAATAATAGGGAACCATTAACACTTAGTGCTGCATTTTTCCATTTATTTTACTATAGTTTGTATCTGCCTTTCATCTTATTTTTCATACATAAAAATGTAAGTGTCACTGTATTAACACATGCCAGTCATTTTTCTTGCACTCACAATGTTCTCACTTTACTGAACTACATGTGTATTTCACTTTGCTCCTTTGATTTTGTGGCTTAAGATGATGACCATACAAGCACAAATGTCTTTGAAATTATAATGAAACTTATCTGATACAATTGGGAAACTGGACTATGCTCCTCAACAATTTCCCTGACTAAGTGCCTCATAGCTACCTGTGAACCAATCATAGGATCATAGGAAGTTACTAGCCTAATGGCCCTGGGGCCCTTACAAGCCTAGCCAAAAGTTTATCCCCAAAAAAGAAACCGCAGCCAGCACCTGTCACCCCTGTCAATGAGGAACAAAGGTGGAATGCCTGAGACAAATTTGTGGTTTCCCATCCACTCATCAAGGTTGTGCTTAAAGAGGGTCAGTGAGGTACTCTGACATGTATGGAAAGTCTATTCCAGAGATCGGGGTGCCTCTGGGAGACAAACCTGTCTCTCCAGCAGGTTTTGTTGATGTTGCATATTAAATTTAGGCCTATTGAGTGGGTAATGAGTGAGGAGTTAGACTCATGGATATGGAGCATCTCTAGTAGGGCAGGGTCCAATATTGCCTTGCAGGCGAGACACAGATCACCTCTGAGCAATCTGCATGATACCGGGTAGAGTGATAATGATTTAAGCCTGTCCACATAGGACAGATGTTGAAGGCCATGGATTCCCTTTGTGAGGTATTTCTATGGCCTTTCCAATGAATCTTTTATAATTAAATTGAACACTGGTGCAGAATGCAATACATAATAATAAAGTCTATTTATACTGTATTTAGAATACAAGCAGATGGCATGAATGTGGATGTATTATTCTAGCATAAATACAAGCTGCTGGATTGAGTATGGTTTTGCTGTGTATACCAACTTAAGTAATAAAAGCTGTTTTAACAGACAGGACTTATGAAATCTCAGCTAAAACAACCAAATATACTAAGTGAATATGTTTGTGTTAAACTTGGCATAAATGTCAGTGGTGCAACAGGTAGCATACTCACCTTTAGCATAGAAGGCTGTGGGTTCAATTTACATAGCAGTTAAATTGATTATTGACACTGCAGTACAGCATAAAGGGTACACTGCACTCCTGAGGGTATCATCCTTAAAATGAGATGTTAAACCGAGGCCTCATTTGCATGAGCTGGCATTAGCTCAGGTGGATTTAAAAGATCCTATGGCACCTATCAAAAACAGTAACTGTAAGGTCCCTGATATCCTGGCCAAATTTCCCCTAGCAGTATAAACACCACATTGAGTCTCCCCTGAAATTAGGCTACAAGCTGACTGGGACTAACCTGGTCAACAAAAGATTAATAAAAAAATTATAAATAAAATAAAATAAAATAAAGCAACCACACATAATTCAGATGAAAAAAAATATTCCTTTCTGTTAAACTGTGTGATAGCATACAATATACAGCCAGGAGATACAGCCTATTGACACTGAAGTTGTGCAAAGCCAAGCAGTGGCATACAGTTTTGAGAATATATGAGAGGGTTTGCAGAACATTCATAGAGGCATCCATCTTCAATGTATGAAGAATGCTAATACAGTATATAAACAGTTAAATGTTGTCTTTAAAGTGCAGAGTTTAATGGTAACTGTTTGTATTCAAGATTCTACTGGCCAGCAACACAGTCTAGCTATAAAATACATTAAAACCTGTTGCGCTTAGTACTCTTTGGAAATATAGAAGCATAATTCATAATGTGCAGAAGATCCTGTGTAGAATAAGTATAGTATTTTGAAGATGTATGCTGGTTTGTTTGAAGGTTTAAGATGCCTTGCTTCTAAGCTGAGTACCATAGTAATATTTCCAGAGGTATTTTGTAGTCTACAAATACTGAAGACAAGCAAAGACAAGCTGTTGTACACAGCTATAAGAATAAGTGAAAGGAAATGTAAAATAGTTGCAGAGGCATGTGTTGTGAATTTTGAGTAACTGTACTGCTAATTCAGTGGAGAAGCAGTGAAAGTCTGAATTCATTGAAAATATATATTCTGGATTCTAGCAGCAAATAACTCACTTTAGCTAGAAAATGCAGTAAAATATGTCTGTAATTAGCATTTCTATGTAAATACAGAAACAGAGGTCACAAAGTATGTAGGCTATTTTGCAAAAAAGAATGGCATTCTGAAGGGGTATTCTGATCTGTCTGAAGTCACAGGATGCCTGATGGCCAAGTGTCAAACAATACAGTATATAAACTTAGCGTCAGTGATTTATTTTCCAAGTAGAGTTTCTGTTGTACAGATAAGATTGAAGAAGAGATAAAGTATATGGAGTCAGTGGGAATTATATTCAAATAAAACCAACATGACCTGTTAATAGCATAGTAAGGTCATGAAGGAAACGTTCAGAATATATATTGCTCCATAAGATTTTAAAAAGGGGTCACTATCTATTTCTATCTACTGAACAGTTGGTGGTGACAATGATCACGTCCACAGTCTCTTTAGTGTTTGAAGCATACCAGGAGATTTGACAGATCATGTTAGATGAGGCAAGTTCTAAACTGTATACCTTTAATATGCCCATACTCTAATCTCTTAGAACAAGAAATCTGGGTGGAGCCATAAATAATGAGGGGACAAAGGTACAAAATAGGGACACTTTTTAAATATTTCTCTTACAGGCTTAGCAAGTTGACAGATATCATGTTTTGCATTATCATGAATTTTCTGAAGGGTTTGAAGTCTGAAACTCAGATGTCTATAATTATTTGCTGACATCAACCAGCAATGACTTGCCAATGATTTGCCAGAAAACCACAATTTTATGAGAAACAGACCAAAAATTTAAGCAAAAATCTGGACATTCTGCAAAAATCTGCACAGTTGAGCGGTATGATTGCCTATAGGATGATAACAGACTCATGCAGCTGCCGTTTCTGATTTTGTCATCACTTGAAGTCTCCCAGAGTCTGAGTAGTAGAAAACATGGTATGGGGTTTAGGAAGAACAGTGAACTTATAAATGACTATCTTGTCTGCAGTGCTACAAACCAGACATAAGGCAGCTGACTAATAAAACTGTTGTACAGACTAAAGTCTTATGACTTGAAATTCAAAAAAGCCAAATTTCAAAAATGTTTCACTTAATTAAAGCATAGGGATTGTATGTTGACCAAGAAAAGTCTTCAGCTAAATGGTGGAAAGGAAATCTATTGACAAAATATGTCTAATATCATTCTTGGGAATGGTACAGTATTGGTCTAGTTTATTCCTTACATTCAAAGATCATAGTGCTATTAAGAAAACTACTAGAGTATGAGACAGTATGGCACTGGTCAGCAGGTTAAAATGTTTTAAGTTGTTAAAAATTCTAGTAATCACAGCACCAGCTCTAAAACACTGAGATATGGCAATACCACTTGCATACAAGCCATTATGAGTTAGGACAGTTCTGTTTCAGCAGGGCACACTCATTACTTATGCATTATGGACATTGCAGGTATGTAGACATGCTAAACCAAAACTAATAAAGAAATACTAGTGATACTTGTTGGATCTAGAAGTTCCACAGTTAAAATATATAAATATATGCACACACAAACACATCACAGTGGAAGTTGATCACAAACTGCTTCAAATAATTGTAAGATGTTTTTACACAAAGCTATTGCATGTCTACAAAGTAAATTATTGTTACTGTAGAAGTATAACCTGCAGATAATTTCAGTACTGCATATAAAAATGAATGAAAATAGAATCTCTTAGAGCGAATTGCCAGTATTTTGGATTAAAATCACATATCTTTTGATAACAGAGAAATTACAGGAGTTAAAAGCTTACACAGGATTTCAGTTACTGTGAGACATCATTACAACACGATAGTCAGAAGGAATCAAGCATTTACATTCTCTAGTAAAGCCACACCTTACATTAACAGACATGTCACCATATGTATAGTAACTGATATTTAATGGAGGTAACATATTTATACCTGCATAGTTACATGACAAAATACAGATGAAGCTACAAAAATCACACTTTGAGGAGAAGCTGAATATATCCATGCATATTGACTTGGTGGTTCAGAACTATGTACATTATGGCACATTTTAATTTTATTTGTATTCCTGAGTAGGGCACTTATCTCCATTAACCTTTTTTTGGGTTCATCCTTGGAGCAGTATTTGATTAAGTGATTTGCTCAGTCACATGATTAGGCAGTGGGAGCTGAGGGAATTAAACCTTCCACCACTGGACCACAGGAAACAGCTTGATAATAGCTCTGTAATCCTCTAAGCCAACTGCCAGACTATTTACTAAACAGTGCCAAAAGGAGGAACTCAATACACATGAAATTCTTTTACTGTCATGGCTAAGACTGGGCATTAATTTATTTCAATACAGGAAACTTCTTTTTTTTTTCAGGATCATCCCTGATTGTAATAGGTACCATTTTTAATTTTCCTTAGGTCTCTGCATTTCAACTCTTGGAGTAGTGTGCACCTAATATACTGAACTGCCTTCCACCCTTAAGGCAAAAAATAAATCACACTTAGCTGCCCAGCTTTGTATGTTTCCCAAACACTGAGTATACTCAATATCCAGTGGCAAAGCTTCAAGACCAAGTGACATTTTGAAACAGACAAGAGTAGCACCTACTCTCTGCTGTACAGCGAACTGCATTTTAACTTTTATCTAAAAGACAGTCACACTTGGATCCCCGGCTCTGTATGTCTCCCAAAATGCAAGTGCAGCCACTAACCAGTTACATGCTTCAAGACTAAAGGACACTGTTTTCTGAAAAAAAAATAGTCAGAAGTAGGTGCTACTCTCTGATGTACACTGAATTATATTCTACCCTATAGCCAACAACAACACTTGTATCCCCACCTCTGTATGCCTCCCAAACTATGAGTGTACCCAATAACAACTGGCAAGCTTTAAGACTAAGGGACATTTTGTCTTTAAGAATTAGCCAAGGGCAGTTGCTAATCTATGCTGTGTAGGTTGAAGATAATACTTGGAGATTTATTTATTTATTTATTTTACATTTGTTGACAGGAATAGTTCGACTGGATATATGTCCATTTTCAGTGGATGCCTGGGGAGAAAAGCTCCACATACCAAAAAAAAGACAGTACGTACATCACTGAGTGATAAACTCAGGCAGACATGTTTAGAAAAATATAGACAAAGAATACAGGCAGATATCAATATACACAATGTGCAGACCTAGATCTGATTGGCAGAGACGTATTAGGAAAATGTGAACATAGACTACAGTCAGATTTCATAATTCACAATGCTTAGAAATTCAAATGCTATGAGGCATAGATATTTGGCTAAACAGTGGGTTGGATAGCAAGACATGTATTAGTGAAGTTGTTAGTCAGGTTTAGAACAAGAGCACGGCCAATGAGATGCGAGGTATTTTTTGAGTTCTCTTTTAAATAGGGGTAGTGAGGTTTCCATGGTAATGGTAGTAGGGAGTAGATTCCAGATTTTACCCATTGAGTTGGCAAATATAGCATCGCCTGCAGAGTTGTTGGATTTTTGGGTCAGTATCAATAGTTTATCAGCTGAGCATAGTGGCCTGGGGTCACTATGAGGGGTGAGAATATTTTTGAGGGCAGGGGTGTTATCAGGTTGATGGAGTATTTTATGCACTACTATAAGCTTGTTGAACTGTAGAAGGGTAGGATACTCTAGCCATCCCAGTGCTTTGAGGTTCTGGCAATGGTGGGTCCTAAAAGCCATGCCAGTAGGGAATCTGGCTGTATGATTGTAACATCCTGATAATTTGTTGAGATCGGTTTTGGATAGGTTGGTGAGTACAGGGGAGGTATACAAGGGTAGAAAGGAGGTGTGATCTTGCAATAGCTACCCTAGCTAGGGGGGTGAGGAAAGGTTTGGCTCTGTACAGGGAGCCAAGTTTTTTTGTTGACGTACTTAATAGTGTGATTTACATGTTTATCAAATTTAAGGTTCTTTTCTATTATTACGCCTAGAAGCTTTGTATGGTCATCAGGGGAGATAATAGTGTCATTGCTAGATTTGATGTTGAAGGAAGGAGGAGAAATTCTACGGTTAGGGGAGAAAAGTAGTAGCTTGGTTTTGTTAGTATTTAGTAGGAGTGGTGGAACGGCCTGGGTAGAGAAGATTGTTAATACCAGTCCAGAACGTTTGAGGTTTTAGCTGATATTTTTGTTGTAGGAGGGTCTAGTGATTTTTTTTGTCTAGAATGACAGATTTTTTGGTCTGATTCCTTAGCTACCGGTATCTTACTTGGTCCATAGTGGGTTTGGTAACATGCCACCTGGCCCAGGCATTGTTTCTTAGTTTCATTTTGGTTTTTGTTTCTTTAGATAACCACGGTGCAACTGTGGCTTTTACTTGGATGGTATGGGTAGGAGCATGGTGGTTAAGGATAGCCAGAAACCTGGTACTGAAGTACTCAACTGCTTCTTGTAATGGGAGTCATTTTAAGACATTCCAATTACATGCTTTGAGTTCATTTTGGAAGTTATCAAGGTTAAGGTTCCTGACGTTTCTTATAGTTTTGTAGGTGGGCTGGTTGGGGATGTCTGCTTTGAGCCCAATAATATAGGTAAGGCAGTGATCACTTAGATCATCGGGTAATGTACCTGACTTATACTTTTGGGGGTGACTGTTAATAAGTATCCAATCAAGGATACTATCTTTGACTCTATTTTTTCTAAATCTGGTGGGGGTGGCAATGATCTAAGTAAACCCATGGAGGTTTAAATGAGTGGAGGGAGTTTCAGAGGAACAGGTCGTCCAATCAATGTTAAATTCCCCCAAGACAATGGTTTCATGCGGATAGTTAGAAGCTAGCCATTGTAAGATATTTTCTAGAGTATTATTATTCTTGTTAGGTGGAATATAAATGCAGACAATGTAGCTGCATTTATTTTTGTTTATTATTAGTTTGGTGATGAGAATTTCTGCATTGCCAAACTGGGGTGGCTGTTGGGTGTCAATTGTTATTGTTAGGGTAGACTTGTATAGTACAGCTACCCCACCACCTTTCCCGGAGATCCGGTCCAGTCTAAGGATGTTGTACTGGGGGGGGGGTATATCTTTGGTTATTGGTTTTAGCCAGATTTCTGTGAAGCAGAGGATATCAGGGGAGTGAACAGCTAAGAGTCCATGTAGGCTATGGATCTTGTTGTTTAGGCTTCTGGTGTTGAGATGACAGACCAGAAATTAGTTTAGAAGTCTATCAATCTGGGTAGTAAATGTTGGGTTGTTAGATGGTGTGCTTGGATCTACTGTTGTGGATGGACCAGGGTTGGGGTGGATCTCTCCATCCTTCATAAGATTAATTTTTAAGTTGCTTAAAAAATGATAAGGTGTAGTGGATTTATTAGAGGGCTATACTCTATACTACTCTGCAATATAAGGTGTACACTTATAAAGGACATTGTCATTATAAGTTCAGCAAACAAATCCAATAATAGGTCTACCTATACCCAAATATATGTTCCCCAATAATACCAACAAAATATCTATTCCCTTAAAATGCAGAAAAAGGATAGCTACATCTTGGTTAAGATCACTCATAACCACTACTAATCTCAATATTAAAATAGATCTTTGTTTACAGTCTCAAACTATGCTGGATTAGTTTCTATAGACTCTTGCTAACATAAATGCCCTTTAAAACACTGACCTGTTATCTAGGCAAATCAACTGATTGTTTTTATGGAAAAAAAGCCTTTACAACACACAGGCCATGATGGCTATGCTTCTTTTTCCATCACTACACATGGGCTCACTCCACTCCCCTACCCTACTGCCACTCAAAGTCTCCCAGAGAGTAGTAGTAAACACAGTATGGGGTTTAGGAAGAACAGTCTTGTCTACAGTGCTACAAACCAGACATAAGGCAGCTGACTAATAAAACTGTTGTACAGACTAAGATCTTATGACTTGAAATTCAAAAAAGCCAAATTTCTAAAATGTTTCACTTATTTAAAGCATAGGGATTGTATGTTGACCAAGAAAAGTCTTCAACTAAATGGTGGAAAGGAAACCTATTGACAAAATATGTCTAATATGATTCTTGGGAATGGTACAGTATTGGTCTAGTTTATTACTTACTTTCAGAGATCATAGTGCTATTAAGAAAACTACTAGAGCATGACACAGTATGGCATTGGTCAGCAGATTAAAATGTTTTAAGTTATTAAAAATTCTAGTAATCACAGCACCAGCTCTAAAATACTGAGCTATGGTAATGCCCACTGTCATACAAAATGATGCAAGCCATTATGAGTTAGGACAGTTCTGTCTCAGCAGGGCACACTCATTACTTATGCATTATGGACATTGCAGGTATGTAGACATGCTACACCAAAACTAATAAAGAAATACTAGCGATACTCATTGGATCTAAAAGTTCCACAGTTAAAATATATAAATATATGCACACACAAACACATCACAGTGGAAGGTGACCACAAACTGCTTCAAATAATTGTAAGATGTTTTTACACAAAGCTATTGCATGTCTACAAAGTACATTATTGTTACTCTAGAAGTATAACCTGCAGATAATTTCAGTACTGCATATAAAAATGAATGAAAATAGAATCTCTTAGAGGGAATTGCCAGTATTTTGGATTAAAATCACATATCTTTTGATAAAAGAGAAATTACAGGAGTTAAAAGCTTACACAGGATTTCAGTTACTGTGAGACATCATTACGACAAGATAGTCAGAAGGAATCAAGCATTTACATTCTCTAGTAAAGCCACACCTTACATTAACAGATATGTTACCATATGTATAGTAACTGATATTTAATGGAGGTAACATATTCACACCTGCATATTTATATGACAAAATATTGATGAAGCTACAAAAATCACACTGTGAGTAGAAGCTGAATATATCCATGCATATTGACTTGGTGGTTCATAACTATGTACATTATGGCACATTTTTATTTTATTTGTATTGCTGACTAGAGCACTTATCTCCATGAACCTTTTTTCGTGTTCATCCTCGGAGCAGTATTTGATTAAGTGATTTGCTCAGAGTCACATGATTAGGCAGTGGGGGCTGAGGGAATTAAACCTTCCACCACTGGACCACAGGAAACAGCTTGATAATAGCTCCTTCGTCCTCTAAGCCAACTGCCAGTCTATTTACTAAACAGTACCAAAAGGAGGAACTCACTCCATATGAAATTCTTTTACTGTCATGGCTAAGACTGGGCATTGATTTATTTCTATACAGGAAACTTTTTTTTTTTCAGGATCATCCCTGATTGTAATAGGTACTATTTTTAGTTTTCCTTAGGTCTCTGCATTTCAACTCTTGGAGTAGTGTGCACCTATATACTGAACTGCATTCAATCCTTTTATCTCTCTCACACACAGCTTAGGTGGCATGTAAGCTGTATTAATAGTACATCTTCACTTTATACTACTTTATACTTTCAGGAGTTAAATCAGGCCTCCCACAGCCTAAGTGGCTATTAGGCCATTGCATCTTTGGCCATAGTTATTTCTTTCTTTTCATCCTTTCCTTCCACAACCTAGGAGCAGGTAGACCTTACATCTTTGAAAAGTGTCAAGAGTAAACTTATTCTTCTCACAGCCTAGGTGGCATATGTTGTACTTCTTGAGAAGATATTCCATTCCTCCCATAGCCTACATGGCAGGTAGGATGCTAAATCCATTCCTCTTCTCTCCTATATGTTATATGCATCCCACAACATTCCTACATTGCCTAGTCTCCCTTTTCATCCTGATGTATAGAACAATGGAATGGTTATTACTTGACCATCTACCCTTTACATCATTTGAGCAAGTAGATTAATCCTTTCCTTCATACAGCCCAGGAGAAGATAGACTATAGCTCACTCACCTCCTACAAATCTGTCTCACTTTGTATAATCTGGCAGGCAGGTAGTACGATCCCTCTATGCACTTACTTGTACTACCTCCCTAGATGTACATCCTCTACCCACTTGCTCAGTATTTCTCCATTTCATTCCACTTCTCTATTTTTTCTGGGAGATTTTTCCCTTTTAACTTTATTCTACCTAAGCCTCACTTTACTTAGGTTCATAGGTTCATACTAGGCTATCTGCCCTAGGGCATTTATAAGCCTAGCCAGAGTGTGTTTGGCTTTCGCCACCCATTTTAAATGAACTTTGCTATGCCCTTTTTCGAGGTTAGTATACTGTGCCTCTGTCTAACAGTGACACAGAAGTGATACCCGAGGTAAACCTACGATCTCCCATCCACTCATCAAGATTCCTCTTGAAGAGAGTCAATGAGAGATTTTGCCTAACCTGGACTGGGATTTTATTCCAGAGTGAAGGGAGCCTCTGGGTTATGAATCTGTCCCTCCAGCATGTCCTATTTATTTCAGTGCTGAGGTTCAAGTCTCTCGAGCGCGTAGCTCAATGCGATTTGGATTTTCTGAGGTGCAGCATGTCCATTAATTCCAGGTTGGACATGGCTTTATACATCAGGCACAGATCGCCTCTGAGCAGGCGGTATGCCACTGAGTAGAGCTGGAGTTTCTTTAACCGGGAAGCATATGGCATCTGTTTGAGCCCTTTGATCCTCTTGGTGAGGTATTTTTGGGGTCTTTCCAGTTGCTGCAGATGTCTGGTAAGGTACATCTCAAAAGGGGCATTGTACTCAATTATGGGCCTGATGAGGGATGAGTAAAGTGGCACAATGACCTCCTCTGATCTAGATGTGAAACCCTTCATGATTAGGTGGGCTATATAAAATGTTTTTCGAACCACTTTGACCACGTGGTTGTCAAATGAGAGATTGCTATCAACTTGGGTCCCCAGGTCCCTAATTACTTCTTCCATACTTAATGGATTACCACCTATGTGGTAATTTGTGGGCACTTTGTTTTTGCCAAAGGGGATGACTATACACTTTTTGGCATTTAGCTTGAGGCTATGGGTCTGGCACCAGTTGTCTGTTTCTATGAGGCCCTTTTGTAGGATGCTTGTGTCGGCTGGAGAGTCGATTATGGCGCCAGTTTGCAGTCATCTGTGAACTTGGTCAGCCACAGTCCTTCCGTGTTAGCCTGTACCTCAGAGAAATATATACCAAACAAGAGAGGTCCCAGGACTGAGCCTTGTGGGATGCCACTTGTAACTGGTTTGGAGTCTGACATGGCTCCAGCAATTCTAACCATGTGGGTTCTGTCCTTGAGCCAGTTTGCAACCCATCTAGTGACATAGGGGTTTATATTTAAGCTGGTGAGCTTATCTATAATGCCTGAGTGGGGTATTGTATTGAAGGCTTTTGCAAGGTCCAGGTAGGCTGTGTGGACCACCTTCCCCTCGTCAATGGCCTTGGTGACTGTTTCAAAGAAATCAACCAGGTTTAAGAGGCAGGATCTGCACTTAGCAAAGCCGAACTGGGTAGGATCCAGTGTCTGTAGGTCCCCAATATCGTTATTTATGAGGTCCATGATGATCCTTTCCATAGCTTTGCAGACCAAGCTAGTCAGGCTTATGGGGCGATAGATTCCAGGATCCATTGAGGCACCACCTTTGTGGAGAGGGACCACTGTTGCTGTACGCCACTCTTTGGGTACATATCCTGTAGTAATGCTGAGACTGAACAGTAGTTTTATGTTTGGGTTTAGTTCTTCTTGGAGTTCATGTAGGACGCAGCCTGGGACACCGTCTGGTCCCATTGATGCTGTGTTTTTTGCTTTGGAGAGGGCGGCTCTTACCTGAGCATCTGAGATGTCAGAGGGTCAGAACTCTGCTGGGATAGATATTTGCCCTTTTGGTGGGGAAGGGGGGGGAGAAGTTTGTGCTGAACCTGTCAGGTAGGATGTTGGCAATGTCTGTGGGTTTGGTGTATTTTTTGTCATTTTGGACTAATTCTGAGCCTATCTGGGAATTCCCACCCAGGTTCCTAACATAACTAAAGAAAGCCTTGTGATTATCCTTAGTGTCCTTGCAATTTTTCTCTTGAAGCTGGCCTTAGACGATTTTATGAGTGCCCGTAGTTTTTTGCTAATACTGATCAGAGATGCCTTCCCTTTTTGGGATTTTGCTCTATCATGTAGTAGCTTCCTCCTTCTATTGTATAGTTTGCTTATGGCTGTCCACCAGACAGGACGCCTAACTTTGGAGGATTGGGTCTTGGTTTTATTTGGGATTGCATGATCCATGCATTCCTGAAGTTGTTCATAGAATGCATTTATAAAGGATTCTGCGGTCTGGGCCATATTTTCCACAGGCCCAGGGGCTTTGAAGGTTTCCACCTCGGTTTTGAGGAGTGTGAAATTTGCTTTAGAGAAGTTTTTCACTGTGGTTTTCTGGGCAGGGGCTGGGGTCAGGATGTGAATATCTAGTGAGATTAGTTTATGGACTGATCTTACCAGTGAGAGATACACTTCTGGTCTGGAGCATAAAGTCCCCATGTTGGTGATGATCAGGTCCAGTATGTTTTCCCCTCTTGTGGGAGTGGCAACAAGTTGTTCCATAGCATTTGAGTTTATAAATTCTAGGAACCTTCGGGCTAGGGTGTTGGAGCTAGAGTAATGCTCCCAGTCTATGTTAGAGTAGATGAAGTCGCCCAATGTAATGGTGTTTGGAGAGACTTTCATATTTTCCAGTGTTCTCAGGAAGGCCGAGTGGGGTTCCTGGGTTTGGGAGGGTGGTCTGTAGCAGGCTATAAACTGGAAGGCAGTTTTACCCACTGTTAGTTGCGCATGGATAGTCTCTGATGCTTCGTGCTGTGCCACCAACCTGGAGGTGTGGGTATCTTTGATGAATATTGATACTCCCCCTCCTTTTGTGGTTCGGTCCAAGTTTTGGGGCCGAAAAACATGGTATGAGGTATAACCTGGTAGTGCTGGGGTGCTCTCGGGAGCCTTGAACCAGGTTTCTGTTACTGCACAGATATTGATGTTCTCCATGCTAAGGAGAGTTTCGAGTGTGTGCATCTTGAGGTTTAGACTTCTGGCGTTGAGTAGCATTACTCCTAGTTTCTTATCCCTTGTGATACCTATGGAGGTGGGTTTGTCTTTTGTGCCTTGCCTAAAAAAGGCACTATGGGGGTGGCAAGAACCTTTGCCAATATCCGAAAGCCCAGGGGTGACAGGTGCAACCCGTCCCTAGTGAAGCATCGTGGCTTGTCGAGCATGTCATCCCAGGCAGACAGGCATTGGATCCTCTTTGAATGACACCAATACTTAAGCCAATTGTTGAAATTGATCATCTTGTCTTCATATTGTAGCATCATTCTTGGTGAGGGTAAGATGCTTCTCTAGGTCAGGGTCATACCGGCCTGGGCTACATGCTCAGAGAGCTCCTCTATGTCTCTTTTCATGTAGTCCAGGGAGGTACGTCTCAGGTCATTCACACCAGCATGGGCAATGACTGAGTCATATTTGTACTTGCCTTGGAGTGACCTGAAAGCTTGTGTTATGTGGTGGATCCTAGTGCCCGACAGGCAGCTCACCGTGACCTTCTCCTTGTTCAGCCTGGTGAGTTGGACGTCAGTATGCTTGATGATAGAGTCACCTATTACAAGTGTATCAGGTGTGTTGTTTAGCCTTAAGGGCTGTGACTGTTCGGCACACTGGCTTTGTGAGCTATGTGTTGCACGTGTTTTGTTTTGGGGTAGTGGTTGCTTGGGTGTCTGCTTTGGAGGTCTCTGCTGCTTAGGCAGATTTTTATTTAGAGCCTCTGAGTATGTTTTTGTGTGTTTATGTGTTTGGTTTGCTGTCGTGGTAGGTCTATGTGAGACTGGAATTGTAGTGAGTGTGGTTTCCTTCTCCTCCTGACTGGTTATGCCAGTACTGAGTTGAGAGAGCTTAGCCTCCTGTTTGGCTATATGGTTGCATCTCTCACATGTGTTGGAATTTGTTGGGAGGAGGAGAGGGTTGTCTGTGTACATGAGGCAGTTGTAACATTGCCTCAAGATTCCCAGATTCACCAGCTGGACCAGAGAGGAGATTGACAACTGACCTTTGGACATGCTAGAATAGTATTGGGAATTCCTTTATAATTGAAAAAAGGGCCAATGGGGAACAAAGTACTCAAGGGGAGTTTGTGAGGGTGTAGTGCTTTTAATTTTTTAGTGCTGACTTATATAATTGCTTTAGTGAGCAAGTGCCAGGCTTTAGAGTGGAAATAGGGTGTTTATTATGAGAACTAGATCAGTTCTAAGGGAAAAAGTGAAGAGCAGACTTTGTGGAGCCAAGAATGGTTTAAACCCAATTAAGCAGTGCTGCCCGATGCTGCGCTATGCGCAAAATCACGCAACGCCACGCTAAAGTAGGTTTTATACAGGGGGACTTAAAAGAGCTAGAAATGGCCAATAGACTACCAGATTCTTGTACTGGGAACACTCCTCCAGGGATAGATAGGCTGCTCCAAGTTCCCCACTGCCACTGGTGAACAAAGAAGCCTCCCTTTATCCAAGAAAGGAAATGGGCAACACAGGAACTTTCCAAAAGTCCAGAATACAGCAAAGCCTGTATTTGGACTTCTCTAGGTCAGGAAAGATGGGAAACAAGGAATTTTTTTTTTCTTTTTTGCAACAAACAGCAGGAAAATGCAATAGATATGTAACACAGGCTAGCGCACTTGAGTGTGTAGCCTCAACAGGTAAATGCAACAAACAGGACAAACTTTAAAAGTGCAGGTGCAAAAACAACTTTAAACAGTTTAAAACAGTTCAAGAAGCAGAAATACTTGCAGTTTAGCTAGACCGGACAGTTGCCCAGGTAGTAGCAGGAAAACAAACACTTTTATCAGGTTAGCAGTCACTCTTTTAGCCTCTCTGCTGCTAGCACCACTCTGCAGGACCACAAGGAGCTTGGCTGAGTAGTAACAAGGGCAAAAACCACGCCAAAGTGGGTTTTATACTGGGGGACTTGAAAGAGCTAGAAATTGGCCCAAAACGGCCAATAGACTACCAGATTCTTGTGCTGGGAACACTCCTCCAGGGATAGATAAGCTGCTCCAAGCTCCCCACTGCCACTGGTGAACAAAGAAGCCTCCCTTTATCCAAGAAAGGAAATGGGCAACACAGGAACTTTCCAAAAGTCCAAAATACAGCAAAGCCTGTATTTGGACTACTCTAGGTCAGGAAAGATGGGAAACATGGATAATTTTTTTCTTTTTCTTTTTTGCAACAAATAGCAGGAAAGTGCAATAAATATGTAACACGGGCTAGCACAGTTGAGTGTGTAGCCTCAACAGGTAAATGCAGCAAACAGGGCAAACTTTAAAAGTGCAGGTGCAAAAACAACTTTAAACAATTTAAAACAGTTCAAGAAGCAGAAATACTTGCAGTTTAGCTAGATCGGACAGTCGCCCAGGTAGTAGCAGGAAAAAAAACACTTTTATCTGGTAAGCAGTCACTCTTTTAGCCTCTCTGCTGCTAGCACCACTCCACAGGACCACAAGGAGCTTGGCTGAGTAGTAACAAGCACACAAACCGCGTCAAAGCTGGTTTTATACAGGGGGACTTGAAAGATCTAGAAATTGGCCCAAAATGGCCAATAGACTACCAGATTCTTGTGCTGGGAACACTCCTCCAGGGATAGATAGGCTGCTCTAAGCTCCCCACTGCCACTGGTGAACAAAGAAGCCTCCCTTTATCCAAGAAAGGAAATGGGCAACACAGGAATTTTCCAAAAGTCCAGAATACAGCAAAGCCTGTATTTGGACTACTCTAGGTCAGGAAAGATGGGAAACAAGGATAATTTTTTTTTTCTTTTTTGCAACAAACAGCAGAAAAATGCAATAAATATGTAACACAGGCTAGCGCACTTGAGTGTGTAGCCTCAACAGGTAAATGCAACAAACAGGACAAACTTTAAATTACAAGCATAAAAGCGCGCTAAAGCTGGCTTTAAAGCAGGGGGTTAAAAAGAGATAGGAAATGGCCCAAAACGGCCAATAAGCTACAGGTCATTGGGCTGGAACCACTCCTCAAGGGACAGATAGGCTGCTCAGAGCTCCTCACTCTCACTGGTGAACAAAGAAGCTTCCTCCTATCCAAATAAGGATATGGGCAACACAGGAACTATGACACAGCCCAGAGATCAGCAATACCTGAAGACTGGACTATGCTAGTTCAGTAAAGGCGGGAAACAAGGATTTTTTTTTTTTTACAAAGTAGCAGAAATTAGGTACAAAAACATAGTAAATGCTTTAATTCAGCTAGCGCACTTGAGTGTGTAGCCTACCAGTTAAACTAAGCAAAAACAAACTTTAAAAGTGCAAAAAACTCAGAAATACAGGCAGGAATGCAATAAAACAACTTTGCAGAGCTTATTTAGTTAAAGAAACAGAGAAGTCTATATATACAGAAAAACAGCTAAAACACACAAACACTTCAGATGCAGTGCAACCTAGAGCACTTGAGTTGTAGCAATATTAAGGCAATTACAGATATAATAAATGTTCTGAAATATACTCTATATTTCCAAAATGTTTGAGAAGCACAGTCAGAAGACAAGGAGGTTCAGGCAAAAAAAAAATTCTTTTTTTTTTTTTTTTGAAAGGGAAAAAGGAGAAACAGAAGGCCTTATCAAATGTTCTCTCTGTACTAGGTAGAATGAGCTAATGACACTAGACTGGGATGAGTGTCACAGATCAGATTTACAGTAGGGGCGGGCAACTTCAAAGCCACCAAGTATAAGAGCAAGACACCAACTGGGCGGGAGGGTGGGGACAATAGCCTACAGCCAGTAGCACTAGAGAAAGCCACAAACAGATAAAGATTTGTAAAGATACAGAATGCTTTTAACTGCAGACAAATTAGTTACTTGTGCAGATTAGTTAATAGCAATAAAATACACTTGAAGACTAAAAAGCAGACAATAAAAGTGCTATATATTAATTGTTAAAAACAATAATCTGTATAAATAATAAAAAAAAAGGATACTTATATATCTCAGCTAACAGCTGCGGTCAACAACTCTTATCCACTCTGCTCAGTGTGTATAGACAGAAACCCTATCAAAGTTAGGGCTTAAATACCAGAAGAACAACTTTTTTTTTACAAGAACACAAAAGAACCAGCCCCCACTCAGCAGACTATTAACACAATCTAGCCAAGTTAAAGAGAGGCTTCAGCTAGAAACAACAGCCTACAGCCAGTAGCACTAGAGAAAGCCACAAACAGATAAAGATTTGTAAAGATACAGAATGCTTTTAACTGCAGACAAATCAGTTACTTTTGCAGATTAGTTAATAGCAATAAAATACACTCGAAGACTAAAAAGCAGACAATAAAAGTGCTATATATTAATTGTTAAAAACAATAATCTGTATAAATAATCGAAAAAAACAGGATACTTATATATCTCAGCTAACAGCTGCGGTCAACAACTCTTAGCCACTCTGCTCAGTGTGTATTAGTTTACTCTTTCTCCTGTACTCTTCTTTCTGACACTCTCTTTCACCCTTTCTTTCTGACATTGACACCCTCCTTCTTGTTTCTTAGTCATATTCCATCATAGGCTGCACCTCACTGCAGTTCTTATAGACCATTCACTAACTTACTCACTTTATGTTATAGTCACTTTCCCATTCCCATCCCACTTGCTATACCTGCATCCACTGGTTCACCCTTTATACCTATTCATATATCATTTCATCTTCCACAATAACAAAAAAGTTCTTAAGGCAAATCTATAACCTCAGACATGCTAAACTCCCAACCTGTATTAAAAAAATCTCAACAACTGTGACTATTCTTTCTCATCTCAGGTGATATCCATGCAAACCGTGGACCTGCCTTCCAAACATCTTCCAACATCCATCCTACTTCTAACTTCCAGGATGACTGCACACTAACTAACAGATTAATTTTGTCTCAAACTGTGTGAAAACAGAATCTCAGAAAAGAGAGCTATTGAACTTGTCTTTTTAATAAATGTCAGTTACTGGCTAATAAGTGCCCTGCCCAGTTGCAGAAAATAAGAAATTTAGATAACTTGAAAGAAAATCAACCACAAAAGATGAGGAAAAACACTGGCTGGGAAGAATCTTGCAGCTATTCAGCAAAAAGCAGTCCAAGTTCCAGCTTTGGTGCAAGATATGGCATCCTGAAATCTAGAGGAAAATTAAGTAAAATGTGCTCAGGTGCTCAGAGATGATTAAAAATAAATTAAACACTGAAATAATATATCAACTCAAATAACAAAAGGCTGGGAAAAATGGAAGAAGCTTTAAACATATATTTAGCTGAGCTGATAAAACTGCAAAAATCAGAATTTCTTAATGAAAAATGCTGGCTGGCTGGCTGGCTGGCTGAGTATGCAACTGCTCAAGAAGAGATGTCTCAAAAATGATAGAATTAGGGGATAGAGCACATAGGGAAAACCTGAGATTTTCTGCTGTACCAGAAAAACTGGAAGGAGATGACTGTATTAATTTTATGAAAGAACAAATAAGAAACTGGACTAGCATTCCACAGCAGGAGTTGTTAAATTAAGGGGCACATCAAGCATATGCTTCAAATCTAGCAAAGAGAAAGCAACCATGATCTCTAATAGTAAAGATGTTGATTCTGACAAAATTGACAGATGGAAAAATTATTAAAGTTGGAGACAGTAGAGTGTTTGTGGAAAAAACATTACTCACTGTACACCAAGCAGAACAATAAATTCATGGAATGTCGAGAAGCAGGTGTGAGATTCACTGTACTCCAGGCAGAAGAGGAATAAATTCTGGGAATGTCGAGAAGCAGGTGTGAGATTCAATCTGCTATATCCAGCTATCTTCAGAATATTTCTTCCTGGAAGTGCAAAGCCATTTTCTGATGCAAAACATGCTAAGGAGAAAATATAAAAGTTTGTCCAACAAAAAGTGAGCTATCAAACAGAAGGGTATTGTGCTTATTTTTCTAATAATAATCTCATAGACAGACTATGCCAGTGAAGCATTTCTGTTTTCCAAAGGAAAATGCTGATAGACAGAAAAAAGAACCATAAGTACTTTGGAAATATCAGTTCTGGTGAAGTTCTGTTTTTTAATTTTGGAACAAAAGCACTAAACATCACAATAAATTTCCTTTGGATTTTTGATTATTGGTGAGTCATTCTATTATCACTGCAGGTTTGGTTACCACTACGCTGGAAATAAAACAGAGATTACAGTTAGGAAATGGAGATCAATAGAAAGAAAACCAGCTACTTGGAAATTATTGAATAAATGTGGGATTACAAGACATCAGTCACATTTGTGAAATATGGTATAACAAGAAAACCTGGAAATATTGAACCTTTTACTTTGTTACACTTGTAGGGGACTCCACAGCATATGCCCTAATTAATGCCATTAATGTTTGGAAGAACATTAAGGAGGAGAGGGGAAGCAGAATAACATAAATAACTGTAAGTAAAACATTTTTGCTCTTAGCAGTTTTTTATAAAATATGAAAATAATGCATGTTATACTATAAAGCTTTTTCAGTTATTTTTGTGTATGTAAAAGGGATACTAAAGTAAATAGATGCCCTTTCTCTGCTTCTTTCTTTCTTCTTTACAGTGCCTACATTTCTTAAAACTGAACTTGTAAAAAGAGAAGAAAGTCTAGACAAAATGGCTTGATATACTTAAAATTTATATGTTTTTTCTTACTTTTGCATGGGGGAATGACTGGATTGAGGCCCTTGGCTTGATCTAACAACAAGTTTTAAGTGGAAGCAAGTAAATAAAAGAACACCAAATGTAATGAAAAGTTTTCTTTTAGCAAATAAATGTTCACAGTGCAGCATGAGAAGCTTGTAGCTGAAGGCAACTGTGTTTCTCTGGAGGTAAGATGATAAGGACAATTAAAACAGAATACTTTTTTTCTTTAAATGGCTAAAAGATAATGTTTTCCGAGTGCATTCAAGTTGATTTTTACATCTGCGAGAGTAATAAAGGTAAGACAAAAACAGACAGCCTTAATGTTAAATAGAATCATATGCTGTACCATGCATCTTAGCATGGAAAAACTTCATTATAGGTCAGTTAAAGCCTGTGAGTGAAGCTGTCAATCTGGAACAACTGTTCCTATTATAAGGGTTAAACTTCATTCTTTGAAGATGTACTTAGTTTTGTGTATTTGTATTAAGTTCTGGGGGTGTTATGGGGGTATGCTTGTCTGTTATTTTGTGGTTTTTCAATAAAACACAAAGTTTTTTAAGATGTGACATAGGTTCAAATGGATATGAGAAGAAACAACTACAAAAAGCCCTACCTGCTAAGCATTAGTGTATCCATGTAACAGAACTGCCTCATGTACACAGACAACCCTCTCCTCCTACCACCCAACACTACAACCTGCGAGAGATGCACTTACATAGCCAAACTGGAAGCAAAGCTCTCTCCAGCCAAGATTGTGCTAGACAATCAAGAGGAGAAGGTTAACACCTGCACTACACCTCAAGCAACTCATAGCCCTTCAAAACCCACACCATCAACACCCACACATAGCAACACTAAACCCACATATGCAGAGGCCCTTAACATTAACTTGCTCAAGCAACAAGGACCTCCAAAGCTGAAATGCAAACAAACACCAGTCACAACCAAAGTGACACATAGCTCACAACACCAGAGTGCCACCCAACAACAGCCCCTAAGTCAAGACAATGTACCCAACACTTTAGTCATAGGTGAGTCAGGCACACTGATGTCCCACTCACCAGGCTGAACAAGGAGAAAATTACAGTCAGCTGCCTGTTGGGTGCCAAGATCTGCCACATAACGAATGCACTCAAGTCACTCCACAAGTACAAACATGACTCTGTCATTGTCCATGCTGGAGTGAATGACTTGAGACGTACCTTCCTGGACTACATGAAAAGAGACATGGAAGAGCTCTCAGATCATGTGGCCCAGGCAGGAATAACCCTAGCCCTGAGTAGCATCCTGCCTTTGCCCAGAATGATAACACAGGATAAGGACAAAATGACTGACTTCAACAATTGGCTAAGCTTCTAGTGTCATTCAAAGGGGATCCAGTATCTGTCTGCCTGGGAAGAAATGATTGACAAACCACAATGCTTTGCCAGAGATGGTCTGCACCTGTCACCCCCGGGATTTAGGTTACTGGCTAAAGCTCTTGCCACCCCTATTGTGCCTTTTTTAGGCAAGATTCAAAGGACAAAGCCACCAACGTAACAGATACAAGCATGCAAAATCTGAAGGTAATGCTACTCAATGCTAGAAGTCTAAACCTCAAAATGCACTCTCTCGAGGCACTCCTAAAAATGGAGAACATCGATATCTGTGCAGTAACTGAGACCTGGTTCAAGGCTCCAGAGAGCACCCCTGCAATACCAGGCTACAACTCTTACCACACTTTTTGGCCACAAAACCAAGACCGAAACACTAAAGGTGGAGTAGTGTCCATATTCACCAAGGATATTCACACCTCCAGGCTAGTTGCCCAACACAATGCATCTAAAATTCTCCAGGTGCAACTAACACTAGGTAAGACTGCAATCCAAATTGTAGCTTGCTACAGATCCCCCACCATGCCCCAAGATTCTCAGTACACTTTTCTAAACATACTGGAAAATATTAAGATACCACCAAAAACCCTAATACGGTTCCACTTGAAACCATCGAATGTTCAGAACATCGAAGTTCTAATCATCGAGACTAGAACATCGATGTTCAGAACATCGAAGGTTCAAAGTGAACCACAGAAAAACAAACAGTCAAAAACTATTTTATGCAGGAGTTCTTTGCCCCCCTGCACCCCTCATGTGGGGTGCTGTGCCCCCACACCCCCCTACATTAATATTCCAACTCCAAGATCGCACTACAGTGGGGTAAGGGAAATCTCCCATTTACCACTATATGCGGTAGCGCTAAACGGGAGATTTCCCATACCCTACCTGCAATGCCAACACTCAGATGGCACACACACACAACATCCAGGGCACCTTGCTGCCCTGCATATACACCCACAACTTACCAGTTTTACTTACCTGGCACTTCCACTTTCAACCTTTGATGTTCTGAACATCGATGTTCTGGTCTCGATGATTAGAACTTTGATGTTCTGAACATTCGATGGTTTCAAGTGGAAGCCCCTAAAACTGGGTGATTTCAACAACCCTGCCATTAACTGGGAAAACTACTCGGGTACCAACTCCTTTTCCCAACAGTTCTTGGAATTCATAAATTCCAATGCCCTGGATCAACTAATCCATTGTCTCACCAGGGGCTCCAATATCCTAGACCTGGTCATTATCAACATAGGAGATAGAGGCTCCACAACAGTGGTCACCCCCTCATTGGTCAGGTCTGACCATAAACAAATCACGCTTGACATCCACATCCCACCCCCACCCCCCAGTAAGGAAACCTCCTTACAAAACTTCTCCAAAGCCAACTTCATGCTACTGAAGTCAGAAGTGACAAACTTCATGACACCCATGCAGACGGGATCTGAAAGTCCGACTGAAGAATCCTACACTAAGGCACTGTACTAGCACATCCACTCATGCATGATTCGTGCCATCCCAAATAGAACCAAGATGCTCTCCTCCAAAAAAAGGAAGCCAATATGGTGGTCCCCTGCTATAAATAAACTATACAACAGAAGGAAAAAACTGTTGCAGAAAAGAGAAAAATCCCAGGATGCAAAAAACTCCCTCACCAGCCTCAGTAAGAAGCTGTGATCCCTCATAAAATCCTCAAAAGTTGGTTATGAAAATAAAATTGCCACAGATTCCAAAGACAACCACAAGGCATTCTATAGTTATGTCAAGAATCTAAATGGCAATGCTCAGATCTGCTCTGAGCTACAACAGAATGGCATTAAATATACTGATCCCAAGGATATTGCCAATATCCTGGCAGATCGATTTAGTGCCAACTTCACCCCCCCTCACCCCCTGAAGGGCCCATCTCAATACCAAAAAATTGCCAAATTCTGGTAATCACGGCCACACAGGTAGAAACCGCACTCTCCAAAGCTAAGAATACAGCATCCATGGGACCAGATGACATCCCAGGCTGTGTACTACATGAACTACAAAATGAAGTGGCACCTCACCTAAGTGTCATGTTTAATCATAGCCTCACCTCAGGCTTTGTGCCCACTGAGTGGCACACAGCTACAGTTATACCACTCCACAAGGGGGGATCCACCTTGGATCCCTGGAACTACCATCCCATCAGTCTGACGAGCCTGATCTGCAAGGGCATGGAACGCATTCTCAGGGATCTTATAAACAAAGACATTGGCAACCTTCAAACACTGGACCCCATCCAGTTTGGGTTTGTGAAGGGCTGATCTTGTCTGCTGAACCCGATTGACTTCTTCAAATCAGTCTCCAGAGCTGTGGATGAGGGTAAGGCGGTCCAAACAGCCTATCTGGACCTCGCCAAGGCCTTCGACACCACCCCCCACTATGGAATCATAGATAAACCTACTAAGCTGGGCATAAATCCCTATGTCACTTGATGGGTTGCCAACTGACTTACTGACAGAACCCAGACTGTAAAAGTAGCCGACTCCAAATCCAGCTCCAGACAAGTGACAAGTGGAGTACCTCAGGGTTCAGTACTGGGACCACTCTTGTTTGGCATCAACTTCTCTGAAGTACAGGCCAAAACTAAGGGATTCTGGTTAACAAAGTTTGCAGATGACTGCAAACTGGGAGCCATTATTGAATCCCCAAATGATGTGGATATTCTACAAAAGGACCTTACAGAAACAGATGCCTGGTGCCAGAGCCATGGGCTCAAGCTTAATGCCAAGAAATGTATAGTTATCCCCTTTGGAAAAAAAAAACATGTACCCATGAATTACCACATAGGTGGCAGTACACTAAACATCAAAAGTGTGATGAGAGACTTAGGGACACAGGTGGACAGTGGTCTCACCTTCGATAACCACATCACCACAATAGTCAGGAAATCCTTCTATGTGGCACATCTCATCACTAAGGGCTTTTCATCCAGAAAAAAGGAGATCATTGTCCCATTGTACTCATCCCTCATTAGACCCATTATAGAGTATAATGCCCCATTTGGTATGTACCTCACAAGACATCTGCAACAGCTGGGAAGGCCACAGAAATACTTCACTAAAAGAATCACAGGCCTAAGGCAGATGCCATATGCTGACCATCTAAAAAAACTCCAGCTATACTCTTTGGCATATTGTCTACTCAGAGGTGATCTCTGCTTAACACACAAGGCTATGTCAAACCATGAGCTGTTGGAGATGCTCCATTTAAAGAAATCCCAATCCCTCAGAGCCACACACTCCTGGGATCTACACCTTGTCATCACAATGAACAAAACATGCTGGAGGGATAGGTTCTTGACCTAGAGACTTCCCATACTCTGGAATAGACTGCCCATACATGTCAAGCAGAGCGCCTCCTTGGCCCTCTTCAAAAGGAACCTTGATGATTGGATGGGAGATAGGAAATTCACCCTGGGGATCATGTCAGTCACCCTGCTAGACAGAGGTGCAGGGAAGTAAATATTGTGGGAAGAAATATCCAGGAAATTGTTATGGCTAGGCTTGTATTGGCCCTGATAGCCTAGTACCAATCTATGAACCTATGAACCTATGAATGCTGACATTATGCATTAAAAAAGCCATTATATGTAACAGGTGGGAATAATAGTTTCTTGTCATAATGGCAATACTTTCCATATGAATGTGAATGGTCTCATGTGTACAAGAGTATAGAGTTTCCCTGGCATTAACTCTCTGTGAGCTTTATTATCAAAAATAAGAAGAAATAATAGAGAACTATATTAAAAAAATGCAAATTGCAGACACATGCTGCGCATCACACTTACATGGATAGAAGTGAGAGTCTGTAGCCAGCAATAGTGTTGGTGGCCAGTAAACCACATAGAGCAGCAAGAACACATTCAGACACACAGAGAGGTTTCCCTACTGTCATACTTATTATGTGAGATTGTGCAGACAGCTACAATGACTACCAGCATTTGATTTAAGGCAATAAATGCAGTACTAACACATAATAGGAAACTGTATTCAGTACAGAGTACAGTACAAGCATGTTTTTGGCATACTGAAATAAAGGTTTGGTGATGATAATCAAGGGTGCATAGACTACATTATAAATACACTAACCTGGGGAAGTGTGTGTACTGATAAGACCACAGACATGAATGGTCGGAATGAAGAAAGGGGAAGAGGACAAGTGAAACATTGTAATGTACACCAGATAAGGGCATGCCACTGTATGTGCACCCCAAAGATACTGTAGCATGAACAGTAATCAGATATGTACATAATACAGTACATACTGTGGATTACACCTTCTGTGTGGGTATATTAACATTTATTATATATTATGTGACTCTCGGACAAGGTTACATATCAATGCAGATGTTAAATAAGGGCATAAATTAATTCCCTCAACCTCTGATAGTATTGTAAAAGCCCTTACAGATTTGAAAGTGTTCATCAGGAATTTAAACCTGAAACTTTTCTTTAAGGACTCTATAAATGCATATCCACAGTTATGTAAGAAAAGTAGCACAATTGTACCTATTAGCAATCCAGTTTTGACAGCATTGCATGAGATCTGTGAAAATTAGTTATATAAGTTATATAAGTATAGAAGTATGCCAAAGTTTTATAATTTAACTAAAGATGAACATGAAGCATTAATATGTTTACAAAATATTAATATGTTAACACACAGATTAGCTGCTCTCTTTGGGATATAAACTGATTAATGTATGCATGTATATTTTGCCTGATGGCTAGTGGGTACAGGGGAATGAAGTATGAGACACATTGTTAGCTATCAGATTGTCTATTTTCTCCATGTGATTGTGGCTGGTGGCAACCACAAACTGCATTATGCTTAGTTGTGTATTTCCCTGAACATTTCACACTTGCTTAAGTAAATGATTTGTGGCAATACCTCCAAATACAGCCTTGGTTGTGCATCACATGCTACATAGTAGAACTGTTCACATTGTCATACATCTCTACCAATGTTACATAATTATATCAATTGCACAATATATGCCTATATGGCTTTCATTGGAAATCTGTGTTTGAGCTACCTGATACCATATATGGACACATTACAAATGAATTGATTGTGGCTCATATACAACAGTTACTGACTCAAATGTTGATAGCCACACAGTGGTGCAGTTGACCACCTCAATAATCCTTGGGAATAGGAGCACAATTGCACATACAATGAATTCCACAAGGTTGCAGTTGAATCAAAATGTGATATTTTGTGTATATCACAGCATTACAACATGTGGATGAAACAAGACTTACGTGCCAATCTAATTAGTATAAGTTTATATTGATGGATGTCACAGAGCATTTAATGATGGTAGGTATACACATGCATACATGTTTGATACTGGCAATGTCACTGTGATGGTTGAATGAGAACTGCATAGAATGGTGATCTGCTCCATTACAGAAACACATGCCTTACTATGCCAAAAATACACATAGTATTATCCTAGGTCAAAAGATCTTGGGAGGCATATTACTACAGCTATAATGAAAGGTGTGAAGAAAATGAAAACACTGTCATCTCTGTGATCATCTGGCAGGAGATCTGTGTATATTTCCAGATTAACTTGTATTTTATGCCATCATGTCTAAATGTGAAAATGTAAATACTTTTTTAAAATTTTGAGTATTTCCTTTTTAATACAAAATGTTTAAAGAATCCATCAGTGTTTTGATAAATTTCTAATAGCATATGTTTGTGAGGGAGATTCTAAAGTACAAACTGTCTGTAAAGAATTAGCTGATCAGTAGGTGATGTCATTAGAATGTTCCTGGTTGCTATGTAATTATTTGAACAGATGATTGACAAGAAAAAAGAACTTTTTCAAATAGCTGATTGCTATTTTTAAAATAAGACAGTTGAGACTGTTAACCTGGACTGTAAAAGAGACTGCTGAAGACAGTTGTGAGCAGGAAGTTAAGAGCAGCAGTTAGTGAAGAGTTGCATCAGTTACAGTGCTGTGCATGAACACCCAAGAAAAAAGGACTCATCAAAAAAAACTGTAAGCCTGCCTTTGCCTTGCTGTTATGTTTTAGACTAGATCAGAGATAGTATTCTCTAGTTAGATTAGGAAAGTTTAATTATAAAGATACAGTTTTTCTAAGATGATGGACTTCTATCGTTCAGTTTAATTTTACATTTCTGGTAATTGAATTCTGGTGTTTATTGAAAGTTATTAATTTACACTCTTGTATTTATTTTACTTATTATTAAACATTTTCATTACTTTATATTGTGGCTGGTCAGTCAGTGTGTTCTTCAGAGATTAGAAAGTGATTATACCATTTTGATACTCCTCAGGTCACCTACAATACCTGGCGGCTTCTGGTTATAGCTATAATTTATTTTGATATTTATTTTTTTAATAATTGATCACCCTTTGAAGGGCATGTAGACCTGTCTGACTATGATGGCAGCATTTACTATTTGTACTGGGGAGGAAACATGGCTGAAAATCTGTGTCAGGCTTCCAGTAAGTGTTTGGGTGTTTGAGAATTTAATTTATTTTGAGTGTGAATGAGCCAGAGGTCTTAAACTGGAACATTGCTCTGAAGTGTATAATAAGGGATTACATTTGTGGATGGAGGTATATAGTCTCCTCCCAGGTAATAGAGCATGTTCTTGTTGTGCTCTTAAAGAAAACTGTGGAATTTTACTCTTGTGTGCTCTGTGCTCTGGTGTTTTCCGTGAAGCTCCCACACTGGTGTCAGTGGTGAGGATTGAGGCTCCTTAATTTCTGACCCAGGTTTTAAGTGAGGGACATCACATTATTGGTGGCAGTCTAGTGGGCTATTAACTGGATGTCACAAAAGGAACATGTAATCAAATGGTAGCAAAGGGCATTAATACATTATCTCACAATGCAGATTGTAATATCCTCTTATAGGCCTAAAGTACATCCACACCTCAACATAGCAAATGTGGATGACAGCAAAATTGGCATGTGAAATTTTCATAGGGTCTTAGAATATTACTAAGCTAAAAGTCAAAATCACATACAATCCTATCCATTATTATACCGTTTAAATCCAACTCCCTATATCTATATTTTGGATGATAGTAAGGCTATATGAGTATGTGTGTATTTATTCGCTTGCATTACACACTGTCTCTGTCCATATGTGGTATGTGGAACTCCCCGTGACAGAATTAGCAATCATACATCCAGTGGTCTCGAGATGACATGCAGAGTTTCATGAAAGGACATTGCTTCGTGATGATGTGTGTACGCATCTTTCAGATGAGCACGTCCCCCACTCATCTACAGGAAGGATGTCATGTGGCCAGAGGGAAAAAGGAGATGTTGTATGCATGCAGCTACATTAAAGGTTCTCCTAAGTGGTAGCGAAACAAAAATCAATTCAAAAGATTATACAATAACCATAATGTACCACCATAGCAGTAGACTGGATCTGATTTGAACACTACACCTGTTCAGGTATAGAAGCCGGATTCTGTAGAGTGTAACAGTATCACCACCACATATGTCTGACTTTAACACTGTCATGTTGCACTTTATAGAATATGATGGCATCATTGTATGCTGAGAAGATGCTAGGAGGAGAATCTGACATGGTTGTGGAGTCACATCTCGGTGTAAAATTGTCTCAGAAATATTCTTTGAATGTATATACAGTCAAGCTGCTTGCTGTCAGATTACCACCCTTAAATATCTATTTACAGAAGCTGTAGAGCACAGTACTTAATGTTACTTCCACAGCACAAGTTTGACTTGAATACTGTCAGAGTGCACATTATACAGCATGACATCATCAGTGTATGTTATAAGAAAGTATTAGGAGGAGTGTCTCACCTAGCTGTCGACTCACATGACATTATTAAATTGAGATCATACTTGAGTGTTGAATGAAATCACACACCAGATGTCCACAATAAGTCCAGAAGTCATATCTATCAACTAAACACAATACTTAGCACAAGCACCACAGCACAAGTCTGGTTTTAACAGTGTCAGACAACACTTTACAGCTGATGACATCAGCAGCATGTGTTGAGAAGAAGATGGTAGTAGAAGTGTCTGACATGCTGTTCTAAAATGGTCTTTGGAATGTGAACTAACTGAACACAAACACCCTACTTGAGTGCAATGTGACTAGAACCCCTATTGCACTATCAATAAAACACAGTACTTAACACAAGCACCAAAGCACAAATCTGGTTTTCATAGTGTCAGACAACAATTTATAATTGATGACATCAGCAGGTGTGTTGAGAAGACGATGGTAGTAGGAGTGTCTCACATGCTGTTCTAAAATGGTCTCTAGAATGTGAGCTAACTGAACACAAACATACACACACCAGTTGACTGCAGTGGGACTAGAAACCCTACCTATCAATCTGCAGGACACAGTACTTAATGCAAGCTCCACAGCACAAGGCTGTCTTTCATCCTGTCAGACAACACAGTATAGCTGATTACTTCAGCAGTGTGTGTCGAGAAGATGGTAGTAGTAGGAATGGCCCACATGCTCTTCTAAAATGGTTTCTAGAATGTGAACTAACCAAACAGCAACACGCACACACACACACACACACACACACACACACACACACACACACACACACACACACACACACACACACACACACACCAGTGCATCACAGTGAAACTAGAACCCCTATACAACTATCTACAAACCACAGTACTTAATGCAGGCACCACAACATAAGTCTGGCATTTATAGTGCCAGACAACACTTTATAGCTGATGATATCAGCAATGTATGTTTGTAGGAAGATATTGAGAGGACTGTATGAAATGGCTGTGTAGGCATGTACAACTGTTAAAATATTTGTTCTGCATGGGATTGGAGAAATGAGAGCAGGATACAGACCCATGCATTTCAAACTGCAAGCACCCCGGTTGACTGCAGTGAGATTAGAATCTCTATCTAACTAGTTATACAAGTAAGAAAACTCAGCATTTAATGCAAGTTCCACAGCACAAGTCTGACTTTTACATTGCTGCTGGACAATTTATAGTGGATGTTATTACCATTATATCTTTGGAATAAGTTGTTAGGAGGCCTGTATGAAATGGTTGTGTAGGCATGTACAATTGTCAAAAAAAATAGTAAATGTGGATCTCTGCTTTCTAGGGAAAATGGCAATACTTCCATTGGTTTGCTTTCCTCCGCAAAGACATGCTAGGTGAAAAGGTGTAGCAGTCAGCACTTAGGACAGTACTGAGTGTAATAAGCACACCTGCTGCCTAGCTTTATCTGTGGCAGTGGTGTAACAGCAGCAAGTTCATATTTTTAGCACAAATGACAGAGTTCGAATTCAGCTCAATCTATATTTTTACGCATGTTTTCAGGATGGCATTACATAATTAAATGGGATATTTTTTACAAATGTGAGAGGCAGTTAGTACAGTGAAGCAGTGTATAAAAACAAACATCGGTCAGTTGATTTATGTCAACAGTACACATATGGATTTGCAGCGCTATACATCCATCAGTGTAAATAAATGTTACAGTACATATGTAATTTGAGTCCCTTTAGTCTGCTTTAACTGTGTGTTCCTATAGTGCAGTAAGCTGTAGTAGCATCATGCGGAGGTAACTGCACCATGCCGTAGGACATAAAGAGCCATTTACCATCACTCAGCATGCTGCCCAGTACTAAACTCCTTGCAAACACAAAGGACAAAAAGTGAAGGTCTTTATTAGGGATTTATTATTAATGTGGAGGGGGTTGATTCTGTTTTTTGGACCAGATCAAAGGTGAGAAAATGGGGTATATTGGAAAGTGGTGAAATGGGGGTAAGCAAGGGGAAAACAAAGGGGAAGCAATATAGGATTTATTGGATTGTGCAGGAGGGAATTAGGATAGAAACATAGCTATCTACTTCTTCAACAGTGTAAAATGAAAATGGATTGAATATTGGATGAATTTGGACTACCACATCAAGGGTGGCAACAATACAGTTACATTGTATAGCCAGTTGGACCAAATCAGGTGTGTTGAGAGGACACATGTACCAAGGGGTGAGCTATGTATGGAACAATATATTTTTTTGTGGGACAGGTGCCTAGTTTTTTTTATTTTAGTTCAGTTCAGTAAGATAGGAATGTTTGGTAAGGGATGTAGGTATATCAGGGTGAGGTAAGTCAGGTAATTGAGGAAGCATTTGCAGACAAGCAGGACAAACAAGACAGAGACAGGGTTGGTGATGGACACAAAAGGTTGGGGGACACCATGATTGGGGACAATGAAGGGACATCAGAGGACCATTCCCATCAAGCATGGGGACAATGAGAATCTAGTCCTCACCCTCAGAACTGTCATCAGTGTCCCCTTCCTCAGCTTGCTATTGGATTGCTTGATGTCTGTTTTTTTTCTGCATTCCCACAAGCAGCTTTTCCAGATGGCTGAGGCATGCACCAAATCATGTTAGCAGGTGCTGATGCTATCACTAATCAGAATGTGCAACAGACTTTAAATAAAGATGTTGCTGCTGCCAGACCTTTGTCAAGAAAAAGAAGGGTGCTTAGACCCTGTTTGATTTATCATGCACTTTACAACACAGAAATTATAGAACAATACCAGGTAGACAGGGAAGTACTAGAGTAAATATGCATCCTCTGACACCCTCACCTCAAACTCCAGGGAAATTGTGGAGAACCCATTCCAGTGAAAACAAGTGTATGTGTAGCATAATGTATACTAGCTACTGGTACTTTCCAGAGACCCACAGGGGACATATTGTGAATGTCATTGGCCTTAGCCTTCAAAATATTAGATCTTTTGGTAATTGCAGTGCTTCAACATGAAAGGGAACATATCTGTTTCCATTGCACCCCACAGGAGACAGAAAGAACCAGACAGGAATTTTATGCAGTGGCACACTTCCTTGACATTTAGGGGGCCATAGATTGCACATACAAAGAAATAAAAGCCCTACATGCTGAACAGAGAAGTATGTACACCAATAGAAAAGGATACCACTGTGTAAACTGTCAGGTTGTCTGCAATGCCCAAGTGATCATCTACAATATCTGTTCAGGTAACCTGTGTAGTTTTCACAACTCACACATATGGCACACCTGCAAGTTGTACACAAAGATTTCTAGTGTGACTTTCCACATGGGGATCTAGTTGGTGATACAGGATATGCACTAGAACCATGGCTCAAAAGAAACCCATACAACCCCATCAAGACAACAACAATGCCCATGCTCAAGCAAGAACATCCTATAATATGTATTTGATTTACTCAAATCAAGGTTCTCTTGTCTAGCCACCTCACAAACTGCTCTGCAGTATGACCCAGATACCTCTGTTGAAATACTTAACAGTCTGTTCCACGTTGCACAATAGAATTCTCAGGAAACAACTTCAAAAAAGACAACTAGGGTCAGGACCATAGTTCCCAGTACCACAGGCAGGGTTAGCAGCTCCAGCAAATACAGTGGAGGAATCTAAAGATAACCACCAGCTGCAAATGCTGCAATGGCTCTGACTAAGAGGCAAAAGATCACACACAGACTGATTACCTAAAAGAAAGAATACCAGCCTTTGCTCATAGAAATATTTAAAAAAATGATGCCTGATAGACTGCATGAACTTTATTTAACCATGTAATGATTGTATTCTTTTAGCATCAGGTACAAGTAACCCTTCAAGGAGACATCTAGCATCTGCATTATTAGCAAGGTAAGGTATATAAATGATTACTGTGTCATGCACATTTTCATATGTCCCTAAGGTGATACATGTCCCAGTTGTACACTAATGTCAATAATACCTTATGACTGGTGTTTGCAATGCACAGCTATGGATTCTGCCCAATAATTTGTGCATTAAGGATTTCATTTAGCCATTGTATATAAACAAGTATAACAGTAAGCAACACTTAAACATCTACTCTTACTGCATAAGTAACAGCAGTAACAGAAGTACTTTGAATGCCATCAGTTACAGAAGCAGTCATGCACAACTGATTATGAACTATGATTAAAAAGATTTATTCTGCAATACATTTACATTAAAGGAAGATTATGAGTAAGGAAGCATTAGCTATCCACTATGTGCATCAGCCACATATGCAAACCAAAGTAAGAAATAAATGTGTAAAGGGCAGGGCACAGTCATCTTCAGCTGTACAGGCTAAGGGTGGGGAATAGGAGGGTAATCCTGACAACAAAGTAGTGAGTATGTGTCAATAAAACAAAAATAAATTCCTTATGTTTTCAATTTGCAGGCCAGTAGCAAAATACACTTAGCAGTCAGCATCATGGATCAGCTCTGAGCCCTTTCTTATTTGCAGTAGTAGTAGGGAACAGGTTGAGGAGACCCGGGAGAGGTGGAGATATGTTCATGGGAGGAGAGGAATGAAGGTCAGCAGGACTAAGAGAGAATATATGTGTGTGAATGTGAGGGAGGATAGAGGCATGGTGTGGATGCAGGATGTAGAGTTGGTGAAGGTGGATCAGTTTAAATAGTTGAGATCAACAGTTCAGAGTAATTGTGAATGTGGAAGAGAGGTGAAGACGAGAGTAAATGCAGGGTGGAGTGGGTGGAGAAGACTGTCAGTACTGATTTGTGACAGACGGGTACCAGTAAGAGTGAAAGGGAAGGTCTACAAGAGGAGACTGACACCAGCTGTATTATATAGGTTGGAGACAGTGGTACTGACAAAAAGGCAGGAGTCAGAGATGAAGGTGGCAGAGTTAAAGATGTTAAGATTTACATTGGGTATTACGAGGATGAACAGGATTAGGAATCAGTATATGAGAGGGTCAGCTCAGGTTGGATAGTTGGAGACAAAGTCAGAGATGTGAGATTGCATTGATTTGGACATGTGCTGAGGAGTGATGCTGGGTATATTGGGAAAAAGATACTAAGGATGGAGCTGCCAGGTAAGAGGAAAGAGGAAGGCCTAAGATAAGGTTCATGGATGTGGTGAGAGAGGACATGCAGGTGGTTGGTATGACAGAGCAAGATGCAGAGGACAGGATGTAATGGAAACTGATGATCCATTGTGGTGACCACCAACGGGAACAGCCAAAAGAAGAAGAAGAAGTACTTAGATAAGTAAAGTGTGTATGTGCATGTGCGTGAAGTGGTATGGGCAAGTATTTGTTCAATGCGTATGCATCTGCATGAATACAATCAAGCACAGTGCTAGTACTACATCTCAGACAGGTGTGAGCTGTGCATGGTAGACTAGTAAGTTCTGCTTTATCGCCTTTAACCATGAAAGCTATCTCTGCCAGGAGTTGCACTGCTAGTTCCGCAGCCCTGGCTAGAATTTGGTGTGCTTTCTCACCATGACTGATGTTTACTGGATGAACTCTCATAAGACTACATTCAAGAACATGACTACTTGGCCTGCCATTTCTGTGTGTGGACACCACAATCATTAATGGAACAATGGAAGTACTGCCACTATGGAAGCAGGAACTTGCATGGCCATATATGGATGCCCAACCTCCTCCCAGCAGATGTTCCATTATAGACCTTGCCTGGTACAGCGTGTCATTCATCCTGTCCAAGAAGTCACAGTTCAGGCAGTCCTACATGTCAGAATGTACAATGTTTAGTCCTTATTCTATGTTTTCTGAACATTTATGCAATATGTCTGTTTTTCAGTGATGGCCCTACACATGTATCATGTGACACCTACTGACACACCAACAGCAGGAGCAGGGTGGACAGCAGGCCTATTCAGAGCACCTCTAGCAGCCCTCCTATGTGCCAACTTACCCTCATGATGACTATAGGACAATAAATCAGCTCTGAATCTGAAGTATGCACACTAGCCTCATCAACTGTGTCACTCTTAACCCGTCCAAAGTCTGAGATCTCTGTGTAATGGGTATGCATAGACACACTGACTGTGTCTGAAATCGAAGCAGGAGACGTTGGAGACATAAACTTCATGTGGTATTGATCCTCTGCACACCCAGACTGTACCTCTTTATCACCGCCATCATCATCAGAGGCTACCAATACTCTGACATCAGGCATCAGGAGTGCCACAGTGCCTCTGGCAGGAATACATATGATAACAAGTAAGCAACAAAAAAAGGAAAGAAAAATAGAATAAACAGTGATCAAACCTATGTTATGTGAAATGTATATTAAAAATTAAAATATGCTAATGCAATGAAATTAAATAATATTCAGTTACACATACAGCTACGTTTTGGATATTAACAAGAATATAGAAGGTGTGCTTACCATGTCCAGGTGGTTGTGCAATGACAAACCCAGATGTTCCTACATATAAAACAAAAAGAGAGGAAACAGGGATGATAAGCATCGTGAAGTAAATGACAGGTTAAAGTGAAGACAATTGCTGTGTTAGCTGCAGAATAAGAAACAACTCATTTAATTTTGTTTTTGTTCACTGGACTACCCATTCATTCCCCCCTCCATCTACATCTCTGTCTATGCCTCCTCTATCCACCTCTCTCTCTGTAGATATATATATATATATATATATATATATATATATATATATATATATATATATATACAATGATAAATATTTCTTTAAATAGCATATCTGGAAGGTCGCAGTAGACACATTTGAGTTCTCTACCACTTCAGCCCCAACTTCAAGGATTCTGTGTGAACCCTGTGCTGAGCTGTCTGGATCAATGACAGTGGACAGAAACTCCTCTCTTTCAGTCAGTAGATGCTCATTTGCAGGACCACCCCATAGTCAAAAGTTCATGGGAAATTCCAGCTGCTCGGTATCTGACCGTAATAATCATATTACTGGTCCAATGTCTTATTTTGGAATATGTATGTCCATGGCCTCCTACTGCATTAACAACATACACCACCTGTTTCCAGATGCAGTCACATGAGATCTTGTCACCCTTGTCACTCTCTTATAGGAATGACCCATGACAATGTATGGCCCAAATGATCACATCATTCTCTGTATCAGTGTATGGCGATTTACAGAACATAGATGTCTTGGGCACCACAGCCCTGTATGAGATGAAACATAATAGGAAAGAAAAATGTAAAAAAAGATGTTTAAATATAAAACAATACATATGAATGTATCCATCCATCATACACAAAATACACAAAAAAGGAATGTTTCATATGAGTACACACAACTTAATACAGATTTCTTCTCTCTGCTCAAATGCAAAACAAAGAAGGACTTGATAATAAATTCATAGCAGGACAACCAGTCCTGTCACTCTCTAGTATATTTCAGCATTTACAAAAATAATGTACAACTGTCAAGGAAAATTTTTAACAGTTTTTGGTGTGATATCCACCTCCATGGAGGTCAGCCAGGTAGAAATCAGAGCCTTAACAAAATTGTCACAACAACCCATGACCTTGATAATAATTAATACAACAGTCTTCTGAACAAAGTGGTCAGCTTTCAAGATTGAAATTTCTGTTAAACTGTCATCACTGTAGACAAATACTGCAAGTTCAACAAGTAACTGTGGTGTACATGCCCAGGGCCAACAGATACTGAGAATAATGCAGACAATAAAGCAATAACTTTACTGTGAAATTCAATGGATAAGTGGATTATTAAGATTAGAATGCAGTGGTTTGCTCATAACAGCAACCTAGCTTTCCATCAAGTCAGTTGTGAAAGTAGCAACAAGTTTTCAAACCAAGTAGCAGTGTCAATTTCAGTGGATACAGTCTTTCCTACTACAACACAAGTTACTCACCTACACAATTACCTTTATACAGAGCAGATTCAGCCCAATCAGCACTGTGAATATGCAGATGTGGGTGCGAACTCATTAGCATTCATGAATTCCACAATTTGCTCTAAGTGCAAGGAATATAAACATGGTGTAAGGACCTACATGATACCTACACACTCCCTAGATGAGCACTAAGAAGGAGCAGCTGCTAATTGCTTGCCAGGGTGAATGATTAGTCTGCTTACTGCATTAATCAGTTTTTCACAGTCATTCCTGTGTGATGCACACTTACAGAAGGTATGTCAGGGAGAAAGGACTTGCAAGACATTTTGTGACTATGATTGACTGACTTAAGGGAGTAACATTCCTAACATTTACATGAATTATTTATGACAAGAGTTTATTTTTCTTATTACAATTGTGTCTGCACATCTAAGGAAGTAGATTAATCAATGAAGCATATATCAATTCCAAGGCAAAGCAAATAGAAGTATCATTTAAGAAGCATAAATATGGAAATGATGTTCACAAGATAAAGAAAAAAGGAGGTGCATTTTTCCAGTTTTTCATTGTATATTGTATGAGGAAAGATTTATCTTGTGTGTTGTGTTGCCAATATCACAGTCATCCATACATCTAACTGCAAATTACATAGGGCAAAGTTCAGAAATTGTTTCAGTTATACCTGGTAATGTTAATTGATATTATGTCACATCTTGAGTATATATAACATCCTTTTTATATTTACAGTCTACGTGTATGTGTCACACACTGATACAAATCCAAAGTGTGTCTTGTGAATGCCTTGGTGTCTAGGGGTCCTAATCCAGAGATAGTTGTGTTTATGTCAGCATAATGATATTTAACGAACATGTGTTCATGTTGAAACACAAGAATTTTAAGGAAGTATCAAAATTGAACATTTTATGTACCTGTTTTATAATGTTTCCTCTATTTCAGTAGCCTTTTTTTCTTTTCATAGTTTACATGCCATTTGGCATTGCACACTCTGGACTAGCAGTAGTCCCTAGTGGTGAACTACAGTTCACTGCTTAAGAAAAAAAGTAAAAAATTTAATGTAAGTTTTCTTTTGTAGCACAAACAAGCCTAGTAGCACTGGACAACTATCAGCACCCTGGATAATACTCAGTGAAGAAAATGAATAACTTTCTCTGTGGCACAAGATATAAGTGCAGTGAGTTTAGAAAAAGGACTGCTAGTGCATGATTTGAGTCCAGTTAACTGATAATTTTATAAAGGGGTCTGAATACATATTTACACACATTTTGTTATATCACCGTGTTGTTTAAAACTCAACTATTCTCAGTATTGCTAACAACATGTGAGCTGTTGTCTGTTCATGTTCCCATTATTTGGCATTTATCTGCCCACTTTCCCATTATTTGGCATTAACTTCAGTCATGATAATGTGCATCAAAAATTTAATTTCTTATGTGGCAAGGAGTTGTGAAAGGGATAAATATGTCACTGCAATGTACTTCTTGCTCTGGTCATTGCTTGGTATACCCATTGAGTAAATTCATTTTCCTGTTAGCTTTTTTTTCCATGTAATTTTTTGCATTTGTACTCCACTTGGCAGTGCGGTGTATAAACACTGTTCTTTGCATAAAGAAAAAAATGAAAAATGTAATTTAGTCTGCCTTCTGTAGTGCAAAAGTGGCAGATGTGTGCAGCCATCAGTAATCTGGATATAATTCACTGAACAAATTCTACCTGCCAGGTAATTTTCCCTGTGCCACAACATATAAATGCATTGATCTTAAACAGCAAAGACAACTAATGCATTATTTGAATCCAGTTGATAGATATTTTTAAAGAGGGGGACAGAATGCCATTTTTCACAATATTTTCATTAAGAATGTCACAGTAAGTGCACATAATATCGCAGCTATGTTTATTGCAATAAATGTATTATTACTGCTGGTTACAGAAACACAATATAATATGTTTAAATAATGTTAAATATAACAATAATGATATTTAATGTGCAATGCATATATGTATGATGTGCACAATAGTTTTGTTTTAATTATTGAGTTCTCGTATATCATAAGCTTGTGTTTATGATTTAATCTGGTTTAATTTCTCCAAGTCTTTTGGGTTTCTAGTAGCGTGATGGGAATGGACCCCATTCCTAAGTCCAAGTATGATTAAAGTTCATGAAATTATTATTGTTTCAGTCTTTGATGTTAACCAAAAGTGTTCTTCATACACAGCACCCACAATATGCCCACAACTGACTCCATCTGTAATTTATATGGCATTGTATATATCAGTACTATATCTAAATGCAACTGTAAATTATTTTATGATACCCATTGGTCCTACTATGACTGGCATAGTCTGGGCATCCTTTTTCCACACTGCCCTCAATTCTGCCTGCAAATCCGTGATTTTTTTTTACTTTGTATATGTCTCTCTCTTTGTACGATACTGTAATCACTGGGTGTAGAATTTCAATGATCACTGCTACTTTTGTCTGGTTTTCATGACTTACTATATCTGTTTTTCTTGCATCTATTTTCTGAAATGTTGATAATGGCTGATCCCATATGCTATAAACTTCATCATTCTCTATAATGTTTTGTGGCTTATGTTTCCAATGCTTCTTAGCTACTTCAGTATTGTAGTGTTTGCAAAATCCCCAGGCTTGCCACATTATTATGCCTTTAAATATACAGGCCCCTGCCATTAGTGTATCACACCCAGTAACAAGATGTATGATTCTTTCCAGTTCTGTTTTACAGAACCTGCATTGGTCTGTATCTCCCACATGTTCAATGGGCTTTGTAAATCAATGTGTATGTAGTCCACTATCTTGGTCTGCAAATATTAACCTTCCATCTTTTGGTTTAAATTCACTTCTCCTTAACCATTCCCATTCTCATACCGTCAGATTCTGATCAACATGAGGTTGTTCCAAGAGTTTTCTGTATTTACAACTATATTTATGCCTTTTCCACATTTCTTGTCTCCTCATCTGATGCTTTTACTTCTGTTCTCTTTTTTGTTTATTTTTTGGTACATTCAGTTGCTGTCTGATTTTTGTCTACTTCTGGTTTGATTTCCATTCCCACTTGACACCTATATGCTTCTGCTGAACTAAGCAGAGAAGTCATCTCAGACTTGTTCTCCTCATCTTTTAAAATTTTCAATATGTTTGGATCTGGTGATGTCAACAGATATGTATGCAGTCATATGACTGCAGCTCTGTACATGCAATCAATTTCAAGGAGGCCCATACCTCCTTAACAACAAAGAATACATAATCTTGGCATAGACTGATTTTTTTTATCATTTGATAGGCATGAAGACATTTTCTTGTTTTCCTGTCTAACTAATCCAATACCTCTTGGGGCCAATCAATAACACCAAAATTGTAAGCTAGAACAGGAAGTAGAAATTGGTGTTTAGCTTGGAATTTGCTTCTAGATGCCAGGGATGTTTTCAGTATTAATTTTAGTCTTCTAAATATTCCTTATTGAGTTTTGGTTGCATTTGTTCATGTTTTATAGTTGATCATTCATCAATTCCGAAATATTTATATAATCCCTCCTGCTCAAGTTATTTTCTTTTATTTTTATAAATTTTTATTTGGCATTTGTTAACCAGGTATGTCCAAATGAGCCTAAGTCCATTTTCAGTGGAGGCCCGGGCAGAAAATTCGAAGAACAGAATACAGTTTATTGTATAGAAAAGTAGAGAGTAGCAAGCATTTGATATGCATTATGTCTAACACATAAGTAGCTTTATACACAAGTTAAATGTACAATGTGGTAGTGGTGCATACAGAATTTTTTTTTTTCAAATAGCAATATTTTATATCACAATTTTATACCACATTCCTTTCTCAGACTGATAGTTTTTTGATGCTACAACTTCCCTTTTTTAAATGTTGCTTTTGCATATTTATCAAGACCACATAGCAGTCTTATGTTATCTGAGAAAGTTTCAACTACTTGTAGTTGTGCTTTCAGTTCCTCATCTGATGGTCTATATAGTTTTAAATCATCTGCAAAAAGAAGATGAGAAGTCTTTACACTTGGTTGTTTTCTGGAAGCCAAATTTTAACCATGACCTAATCTGTTAAGTAGACAACTTAATGGGGTAAAGAAAAAAAGAGCAGTGGTAACAAAGACTCATCCTGAAATATTGTACTTTGAATTTTATCCATGGGATAATAATTTGGCCTTTCTCATGCTTTAGCTGCAAAGTGGTTTGCCACTGTTTCATGGTCACTGTAATGTAATTTACCCAAGCATGGTGCATCTTAAACATCCATAAGCACTCCTATCAAGAATGTGAGATGCTGTTAATTTTTTTTTTCTTTTTTTGTTTAGCTGTGTTAGTATCAATTCCAGTATATCGTTTACACATCATTGGAAGGCAAGTTATTGGTCTGTAGATTTTAGGATAGCTTGCAAGTTCAGTTTTAATGAGGTGTATCATTTTTCCAGTTCCATATTGGAGTTTGTTTAGGATACACATATAAGTAGTTCTTACTTAGGGCTAGGGCTAAATATTCATGCAAAGATATTAATATTTTAGGCTAGAAGTTAGGTACTGCATCTAGGTCTAGGGTTTTCCATTCAAGAGGTTTTCTTAATTTTGTTTCAATTTCTCTGGTCATTACTTCACTGGCTTCAACATTTACTTTTACTTCTTCTATCCATTCACCATCTTTGTTATGTTCCACAGGACCTTCCAAGATATTTCCAAGATGTGTCCATTTGTTCTATTCTTTTATTTATTTTTTTTCAGTGTTTCTCTTCCTTTTGCTTTGTTTCCCAAGTCTCTGTAAAACTTTTTGAGGTAAGAAATTAATTGCTTATTTTGTACTTTTCTTTTATATTATCTGCATATCTGATAAGTGTTCTGCCTGTACTGATAGCTTTAGTTTATTATTTACAATAGTGTATGATAGATCCTGGTCTGTTCTGATACTGCATATCACTTTTATCTAGTCTATATTTCTAAGCATTTTTTGTTGATCTGTTCCTTTTCTACATTTTTTAACAATGACACTTGACACTTCTTGTCTTAATTGCATTACAATTTTCTGTATTTGATGTTTCCATGATGGCATCTGAGTTCTTCCCTTCCTTTCCATTATTGCTCTCTGTTTTCGTGGTAAGGCTTTACCTGTTATTAATTTAGATGCACAGTAATATATCCTATTTACTCCTGTTATAGCACACAAAATTCTGTTAACAGCCTTGATTACTGTGTTCATCTGTTTTATCATACTTGTAATATTTTGAGTCTTACTGACTCTGTAATCTATTTCTTTCATTGATCTTAAAATGTCTATTCTTCTTTATTAAATCAATCAACTCTTGCCTTAGTTCACTTTTTTCTAAACAGAGAGTACACTATTTGTTTTTTTGCTTCCTGCAGGTACTCTACGGGAAGTTGCGGAACATCTTTCTGATACATATTATCTTCAGCTGCATCTTATGTCATCTGTTGCTCTTCCATATGGGAACTCACTGGCCTATCACTCCACAACATTGACTGCATCATAGCTGCCACTGTTTTCTGCTCCCTCCCTTGCTGTACAACTCCGGATGATTTCCTAATGAGGACTCCAGTGTATCTTCATGTGGCAAGTGATCAGCTGCTTCCTGTTCTGCTTGTTTCTCCTTAATGTGGGGACTCATAGTCCCATCATGCTGTGACATTGTCAGAATTGGATGTTCTATGCTAAATCCTTAACTTTGCAGATAATCCATAACTTCAGTTTCTATTTCTTTAACTTCTCCAATACTAATCCTCTTTTCTGCTTTCACCATTTTTTCTTATTTTTTGTATTGTGAAATTTTCCTTAACCAGATGCCATTGCTCATATTTCTCTTCAAATAACTTTGGTGCTGCTTTTTGTATTGATTAGTTTTGCTTTCTCCTCTGCATAAATATTGCCCCATATTAAATTTCCTGTTTCCCTTTGTCCATATTTCTTCTTCAGATGTTTTCCATGCCACCTGTTTCTCCTTACTTTGGGGACTCATTTTTCCATACTGCTGACATAACCTGTATGAGACTTTCTACACTAAATCCTTCACTTTTCAAGTATTCCATAACTTGACCTTCTTATTTTTTTTAACTTATACATGGCTAATCTTCTATTCTTCATTACCCCTTTATGATCCTTTTTTTTTGTATTGTACATTTTTAATATATGGGTTCTTTTTTCCCTGCATTTCTCTTCAAATATCTTTGGAGCTGCTTTTTGTATTGAATAGTTTGCCTTTCTTCTTTGCATAAATGTTGCACCACATCATATCAGATCTCTTTTTCTTTCCCATGTCCATCTTTCTTTTGTATTCCTTTAAAAAATCTTCAGGTTTTGTTCTTTATATTTTTGCACTTTTTCTGGCACTTCTTTTTCCAAGTGGCCCCAAATTTCTTTGTCTATATAATGTTATTTTCATAGATCTGTTATATTAATCAATGCAAATTTTCATTTGAAACTTTTGACAGTTTTTCCTGGGCAAGTGTTTTTCTTTCCTTTAATTTCTCTCTTAATCTTTTTGAATATTTTCTGTCAGGAAATTCTGGACTTCTTGCATAGTACTAACAGTACATAATTTCTTCCTTATCCTCAATAGTCCACAATATCATCTTTATGGCTCTTTTTTGGCCTGTCAGTTTTTGTGGAATACTACTTACTTCTATAATGAGCCTAGCCTACACTGTCATTTTTCCAGTCCTAGCACCAGTGTGCATACCAAGACTGAGCATTTTTTTTATCCTCCGACTTGTGCACCCAGCTGACTTTTTTATTTTTAACCTACCTCTGTCTATGATACTTGCTTTATAAAAGTCTATATATCGGTTTCATTTTGGTGAGATTTTGTGAAAACAGAGTATACCCTGTGAAGGTACTCACAAAGACTTCAGGATGAAGTCAGTTCCAGTAATACTACTCACCATTTCTTGATGATTGTATCATCTCTCCATTAAGATCCCTTTATGACAGTATGTGTTATGAAGTATGTACTTAACCAAACCTACCATGTCTTAATAACGTCATGCTACTGTATGTATCAGATATGTATTTAAAAAAGACCAACACTCCTTTTTACATAAAAATGCAGTCCCATGACTAAGTAAAGTCACAGACAGACATACAATCCTCTCTTAAGTATTTCCTGAATTGATCTTACATTAGTATACCTCTATTTACCAGTTAATTAGTTAAGTTCTCCTATGGCAGTGACAGTTAGTGAGCAAACTTTAACATTTTATACTTTTCCCTCTTGAGTTCAGTTCCAAGTGGTACTATTCAATCTTACCAGGGTCTAACTCCCAGTATTCAATATGTCACAAGTTATGCCATTTTCCCTCTATTCAGCCATGACTGTAACTAGCAACATAAACCATATTAGTGTTTAACATTGGAACATATCTCAACAGTTTGAGCATCAAACATGGCCAAATCTCACTGCCATTTGTTACAACATCTGTGCTTCTTGATGTACTTAGTGTCAATGTGTCTAGAAAGCCAGCCATTGCTGTGCTTCCCAATTGTGCAAATGCAGTTGGCAAGGCTGTGTATTTTTGCACACAAGCTGTTTCATGTGAAATCTGAACTGGGTGCCAATTCATATCCATATTTCTAGCTTGACTGCTGCACATGTTTAATGTGACACACAACATGTATGACCAGAAATAGCACATCAAAATTACTTAATTTTTTTGTCCTTAGTATTTACACAGAGATTGGTATCATCATCACTGTCAAGTGGTAATGAATGCTGTTCATCTTTCCACAGCAAAGGCTGAAGATTTTTAATTGTTGACCTATGGGAATACAGAGTAACTGCAGACCTAATGCACTACACTGAAATAGTTATTGCAACAGTTCTTAGGTTGCTGGATGTAATAAAGTAGAAGTTCGTATGTGGAGCATTGCAATAATTCTCCTGTTTGAATATTGACTGTTTTGCAGAATGTCATGGGTTCAATTACAGCTGAAGGTCAAATTCTTATTTCATGATATTTTATATCCCTATCATACAGTTAACAGAAATGGTTTGCCATAAAAATGTCAATTGCACATCAAAGAATGTGTATATTGTCAACACCTTTACTCAAAATGTGTAATTCTGATTTTTTCAGACTGTCACAAAAACACCAAACTTTGACATTTCCAACTGCTGTACACCTAAAAACAAGTGCTGCCATGAGTCAAAAAGGGGGAGAGATTTTGCGGTGCAGAATATCAGTGTTCAACATTTTCAGCAGTCACAGTTCGGAGATCGCATTAGTGGTGTTGTCGATGTGCGGTCAATATTTTCATGTTAACCAACTGAAACACCTGTATTTATCTCCCTTTCCAACATTTCAGTAGCATGCCATTTAAATAGTGCAGCAAGAAAGCATTTGCAAAAACATTCCAGCCCCAACAGTGACATTTAGTAAGGTGCTCTTATCCTGATTATGTCTTAATTATAGTTGTACTCTCCTGCCCCTACTTTCTCCTTATGACAAGCATGTTATTGTACAGAGCATGACAGAGTAATAATGAAGAAAGAAGAGTAACATACCATACAGGCAATCCTACATGTCCCACAAAAATACCGCTACTATTCCTCTCTCCATTTCTCTCTCTCCATACCATGGCCTCAAGTAAGTTGTCACTGTTCTTCAATTTTGCGATTTAAAGTATGTGAAGTAGGAGTTCCTTTGTGATGTTTTGAGATAATGATCAGATCTATAGATAGCTTTTTGCATGATTTTAAGGGTCCTAATCCAGGCACCAGCTAAATGTTACAGACTGTTTTTACTACATTGTTATATGAGTAGCTGTTGCTTACATATTGCTATGAGCCACCATTATCCTAATTCTGTCATAAGCTACTTGATCCCTGCCACCCTCTACCCCTGTCTATATAGCTTCTCTTTTCTGTGTTATTTGTCCTCCTCCTCGCATTTGCACAATGTTTGGCAACAAGAACCAACTGCAACTCAGGCTAAATGGAACTACACAGCTTTTGGTAAATTCTTGTAAGTTTTTGCCTTCAGTCACATTACTCTGGTGCCTTTATGCTGCTGTGCTTAGCTAAGTATATTCATGCTAATCTTCTGTTGACCAAAATGAAGAGATGATTATATATCATACAGTTGTATTGAGAGTAATGAAGACTAACACATGAATTCTGCTTTTCTGCAATCTGTCATATTTGAACTTCATAAAGTAGAAGTTGTAGAACCACTAGCAAATCCCCAGATCAGATAAAGTGTTTATGTTCAGTGATTTTTCTCAGATGAAGGCAAAAGATTTAAAGAAAGGTCAGACCTGGTCTTGTAACAAAATAGCCACTGGAGATTCACCTCAAGCCCATGCACTTTTGAATACAAAATACACTTTTGGCCCATGGATAATTTAAGGCTTAAGGAAAGGATTAGTGGAGCATCTGTACATGGTTTTAAAGGCCATGGAAACAGTTTCCAGTGATTTTAGCCAGACCCAGTTTCAATTCAACTACAAAAAGGATGGCTTTTATTCAGCTTTAATAAATTCATAGCATGTAATGCTGCAATGTACTGCTAGAGGAAAGAGAGATAGAGGTACATATGGCTATTTCCAATATAGCAGGGATACAGTGACCCTCTCCTCTTAATAACATCAATAAGTGCCAGCATATAGGTTCATAGGTAGGTTCATAGGTAGGTACTAGGCTATTGGCCCTAGGGCCCATACAAGCCTAGCCAAAAAATGTACCCTGGCTTTCACCACCCAAGAAAATTATTTTCCTATGCCCCTGTCGAGCAGAGCCACAGAAGTGATCCCCGGGGTGAATTTCCCATTTCCCATCCAATCATCAAGATTTTTCTTGAAGAGTGCTAATGAGGAGCTCTGTTTGACATAGATAGGTAGTCTGTTCCAGAGTATGGGAAGTCTCTGGGACAGGAATCTATCCCTCCAGCATGTTCTGTTTATTTTGGTGACAAGGTTAAGGTCCCTAGAGCGTGTAGCTCGGAGGGATTGGGATTTCTTTAAGTGGAGCATGTCCAACAGCTCTGGGTTTGACATAGCTTTGTATGTTAGGCAGAGATCACCCCTGAGTAGGCGATATGCGATGGAGTAAAGCTGTAGTTTTTTGAGACGGTCTGCATAGGGCATCTGTTTGAGTCCAGTAATCCTCTTTGTGAGGTATTTCTGTGGTCTTTCCAGTTGTTGTAGATGTCTTGTGAGGTACATACCAAAAGGGGCATTGTACTCTATAATGGGTCTAATGAGTGATGAGTAGAGGGGAACAATGACCTCTTTTTTTCTGGATGAGAATCCTTTTGTGATGAGATGAGCCACGTAAAAGGATTTCCTGACCACTGTGGCAATGTGATTATCAAAGGAGAGACTACTGTCCACCTGTGTCCCAAGGTCTCTTATCACATTTTCGGCATTAAGTAGACTACCAGCTATGTGGTAGTTCATGGGTACAGAGTTTTTACCAAAGGGGATGACAATACACTTTTTGGCATTGAGCTTCAGGCCATGGCTTTTACACCAGGTATCTGTCTCCGTGAGGCCCTTTTGTAGTTTGTCCACATCGTTAGGAGTTTTGATTATGGCTCCTAGTTTGCAGTCATCTGCAAACTTTGTTAGCCAAAGATCTTCTGTGGTGGCCTGCACTTCAGAGAAGTAGATACCAAACAGGAGAGGACCCAGGACTGAACCCTGCGGTACTCCACTTGTCACTGGTCTGATATCGGATTTGGAGTCCGCTACTTTCACAGTGTGGGTTCTGTACGTGAGCCAGTTGGCAACCCATCTTGTGACATAGGGATTTATACCTAGTTTAGTGAGCTTATCTATAATTCCAGAGTGGGAGATGGTGTCAAAAGCCTTAGCGAGATCTAGATAAGCTGTGTGAACCATTTTACCATCATCTATGGCTTTGGTGACTGCTTCAAAGAAGTCAATCAGGTTTAGGAGACATGATCTGCCTTTTACAAATCCAAACTGAGTAGAGTCCATATAAATGATAAACAGAAGTAAATGCAGTATACAGACATGGGGAATTCTGCTACTTAAAATTTAGACCAAAGATGATTTCATAATGAAGATCTGCCTCTGGATGTTCTCAAAGAGGTAGGAGTTAAAGCTTTCAAGGGCTATACTGGATGTGTTCATCACAGAGTATTCAGCCTGATATACTGGGTTTCAAAACATCATAAAATAAATACCAAAACCAAAAAAAAACTATAAAATCAAACAATAATTTAAAGAAGTAGTGCAAAAATAGAAATATCATCAGACTCCCTGTACATTCCCTAAACATGCCGGCTCTGCCACCATCACTTCACTCTCAGCCTCTAAATATATTATGCTCAAGATTGAATAATACCGGAGAAGAAGTTAAAGTCTTAAAACTACTCACCCTTTCTGTTTACTCTAAGTTGACTTACCTCAGAGACCACATTCAGTTCACTCATCTGCATAGCCACAGCTAAAGTAATAAGTGCCAACACTTCAACATGTTTACCTAAAGATACATAAAGATCCAAGTGTGAACAAAACAGGATGTGAATGACTGCAGCATCCCTATATCAGATAACTTAGTGTAGGGTCATATAACACTCTGACAGGCTCTGATGGCTGACCATATTAAAAGCATGGGAGAGACAAAGAGGACCTGAATGGTATTAAGTTGGTGAGCCTTTGCCACAAGTAGATCACCAACCAGTAGTCCATGTACTTTCTCAGTGTTATGGTGAGCTCCAAAACTAGAAAGGTATGGTTGCCACAGGCCATAAGAATCTATATAGCATTCAAGCAACCTACTCAGTACTTTCTCAGTAAGGTTAGAAATGGAGCAGTAACTGTGTAAAATGCTTTTGTCTAAAGAAAAATACTTGAAGACTGATGCATTTAAGACCTCCTTTGAAAGAGACAAGCACAGAAAAAATTGGCACGTCTAAAAAATGAACAGATTGAGAACATTCAAGAAAACCATAAGCATCTTTGTTGCCAAGAGTCCATTACACATGAGTTAGGACACAGACTTAAAACTGACAGCATTAAAAGATACGTGGCAAAATGCTACCCTTGGAAAGCTATTCATCCTATACCGAAGTGACATTCTGTATGCTATACACATATTTCACAAGCTGCATGACAACAGATCAAGAAATACTGTTTTCAGAAAATGTTAATTTATGCAGCTCTCATACATGGAAACTTTAACAGACTAACACATATACATGCATGCTGAGAAAATATGCACAAAAAATTACTATTATCAACGCTTCTTAGAAATTGGGGAATAAGCAGCCTTTGGTCCATTTCTACTTTAAACAATAATAAGAAACCAACATCAAGTGAAATTAGATCACAGCCAGCAGGAAGAAAACATGCAGTTTGCTGTTCTGTAATAGCCTGATTTAGTACGCAAGTCTTTTGCTGTGCTGAATTTGTGATGCATGTGTTCCTACATATTCAGTAATTCATTCGCACAGTGGCTGTTTCAAAACTAGTTTTTCTCGAGTCACTTAAGCATATTAGACATGTCAGTCAATGGCAAAGAAACTGTGCAGTTATCAACATCACTAGATTGAGCTTTGACATTTTGTGGCTAGCATAATGCATTTCAGAAAGTTCTCATACAGCGTCTGATGAAAATCATCAGATTCTCAGAATAAATGGAAGTCTAGGTGATCAGCACTTTATGCTGGAAAGTCAAGATGATTTTATTGTTTTCCTGTGGAAACATTAAGAGAGTGGTTACAGATGTATTGTAGATTTTTTTATGTATATTTAACATAAGTCATGCAGTGGCATTAGCAGCTGTAATACTACCAGTTATTATCCACATAGGTGCTGTTTTTGGACACCAGTATAAATAATCAGTGCTTACTGATAAAACTAGACAGCATGGGACAGGAAAAGTATATTTTCACTGAAAATGAGTGGTTCTACATACTGATAAGATGGGATTTTGCATAAATCAGCATCACGACAGAATAGGCTCTGTTACTGGAAGAGTCATGCAGTCATCACAGTTTACCAGTCTGTTCTTAAGACACAGCCGTTACTTCTTCTAAAAGTGGTGACTTTTAAAGATTGTTCATACTTTTTAATTTGTTACTATTTTTGTATGTTTTTTATTGTTTTCTCACTACTATGAAAGCAGGTTATTTGTAATGCTAACTGTAACATAAACTCAGTGTTTGAAAGTCTATATTTTTACTCTTCGTTTTAATTCAAGTGGCCTCAGTCAGCTTCATACAACACGTTTCTCCAGCAGGACTGGCTGTTGAATTGAGTGGGAACTCTTGAAAAATGTTACCAAACTGAGGACTGAAGAAAGATTCTGAAAGTGAGGTCAGAGGGAATATTTGATTTGTAGATGTGATTATGCAATGTTAATTGATAATGTAAACTATGCCATTGTTTTTATTCTCGGAGTATGTTACATCCAAACTCAGTGGACTAATGACACATCTCTGTCAGAAGTGTAGATCTGTAGTGATGGTATGCTGACTTATTTATGATGGGAAAGAACAACTGTAATAAGCTTGCAGTTGTCAACAAACTTGGGGATCCAAAGGGTATTTTCAACTCTGGAATCAGAAAAAAATGGTGCCAAAAATTGGAGAATGGAGAGCTGACCTGTCTAAGAAGGCTTATCTTTCAGTGCCCAGAGGGTGACTTATATTGGTGGAAAACTGATCGCAGGTCATATAAGCTGGGTTCTTCTGCAAATCCATTAAGTCCAATGGCTCATGGGTTACTCACTTTAAAGACCTTAACCTAGTATGTGACATTAATAGAACCTGCTGGAGGGACAGCTTTGTCACCCAGAGGTTACTGCACCTGTGGAACAGACTCCCAATTCATGTCAAGCAGAGCACCTCTCTGTCCCTCTTCAAGAGCAATCTGGACAATTGGATGGGTAACCGTAAATTCACTTCAGGGGTTCCATTTGTGTCTCTCTTGGACAGTGGCAATAGGTGCTGATCATGGAAACAAGGGCAGGACTTGCCTAGGCTTGTAAGTGCCCTAGGTCCATTAGCCTAGTCATTTCCTATGATCCTATGCTCCTATGAACCAGAAAGCAAGGTGGCTATCCAGCTAATCACACATATATTACCTCAAAGCATTTCAGATGCTCATGTGTGAAATAGTACTGAATGTCTTGTTATGATCCAGTCTGTATGCACTTACAATCTCTAATTTAGGGCACTTGACTACCTTAAGGAAAATGTCCAGTTTTTGCAAGCATGATCGAACATTAATAAACTCGTAGTGATAAATGTCTAGGAGTAGTACATTTTCACTGTCCTTTACAATCAGTTCCATGAGTATCTTCTTTATAAGCTTGCAGACAGTATTGATAAAGCTGATAGGTCTGTAGCTTTTCCCCCATGCATATCTTAGGAAAGCATGTTAAACCTAACCCTGCTTGTTCCCCTAACTCTACACCTTACCTTATACAAAAAACAAAAATTGTCACATGACCACTACATAAGAAAGGTTCTCACACATACACACACACACACACACACACACACACACACACACACACACACACACACACACACACACACACACACACACACACACACACACACACACACACAAACACTCACTCACTCACAAGCAGCAGCACACACTCAATCCACTAGATCTATTCCCTTTCATAACCCTTACTCTAACCATAACTTGCAGACACACATACACACTAAAGCTTTCCCGATATGTGATCATCTAGCATCTGTGAGTAAATGGAAACTACTCACTGAAGTAATCACATGACTTCAGGGTAAAGGGAATAAAAAAACAAAGAACACACTTCATCTGGGAGCTGCTAATACTTCCTTTCAGTTCCCATACACTAGTGTAGTCTTCCTGTTATGAGCTGTATCATGTTTAGAATAGCATTCTTGAAAACCTGCATTTGGGAAACAATAAGGTCAAGTGACCTACTGTCCCACCACCATATTGCAAATCAAACAAATCAGTTTTGTAGAATCTTGGAAATCTCCCTTTAAATCTTCCCAGGTTTCTTATATGAAACAAGCAGCCGTTTTTGTAGCTCATAATTATAAAATAAGTCTGGGGAATTACTGTTTCTTCATATAAATTCCTTGTCCATGTTACAGAGGAAAAATGCTTCTTGTAGGCACATGAAAAGCATATATAAACCTTCCACACTACCAAGAAATTTTCTTTCCAAATATCCATGGAATGTACTAGCATTGTAAATGAATTGACCTTTCCATGTAATAAAATAACTATGTTCCTTTTTTGACATCTGATTTCCCAGCATGCTTGATAAACATTTCTAAAGGTATTTTAACATGTCATGGAATAATGACATACAGCTATACATTACCGATTACTAAATCTGACAAATACATTACTATTCCAATAGGATTCATCCAAGATGCTCAGAAGGAACCCCAGCAATGCTGGCAGTAAGAACTGTGGTAAAAAGGGACTATTTATGCAATGCAGCAAATAGAAATTCAGAGACATGTTAGCTGTGATGAAGACCTCATTGGTGGCTAATGTGCATATCTCAGAATCACCCTTAACTACCTCTAGTACTAATCAACATTTTCCAGTGATAGTTAACACTGGTGGTCCACCCATTATATTGGCACTGGCACCCACACACATACGTGCATTAAAACACACATATGAAAACCACATATCTCTTACCTGTCCCTAAGTTGACAGAATGCCCAGATGTGTTTTTATAATGTTTTTCCCCTACCCTAGAAAATCATGTATCCTTATAGTCAATAAATAATGGCAGAATCTGAGTTTCATTAACCTTAAAGTCATATTGATGGTAGCACTTTTGCTCAACTGACTTTGTAACTGAGTCCCTCTAATACTTTAAATATTCTCCCTGGTGTACACTAGTATTACTCCTAGCTTTGTACTTGAGTTTCATACTTCCTATTAAGTAAAATAACCCCAGCTACATAAACTGATTATTTAGCACAGTGGGTTAATACTAATAGCATCTGTATCAATGGTAAGCCATTTAAACCCCTCCTTTCATTTTCCATGATTTTATTTTCAAACAAACATCTATATCTTATTTTGAAGAAGTCTTGGTATCAAGTGGAACCATGGAGGACTAATAATTTCTTTTTGTGGTGTGAAGGTATGAATTTGAATCCTATTTAGTGAGATTAAGCTACAATATGTAGGGTATCCTTGGTGTCTTGTATTCCCCCCAGGCCACATTGTCTTTATTTATTTATTTATTTTCCAAGTTCCTTTAAAGCATGATATGCAGGGAATCCATTGTGAATGGTAATATATATAGATGAAAGCACTAGAAATAAAATCCTTACTACTGTGGAAGCACATTCCTGCATTTGGTTTATGCTTTGTATTGCTTATTTTTGCATGGATAGCACAGGTGGCTGATGTGAATGTTACAGGATTTCCTCATTAGTCTAAGAGAATAGACAGATATGACAGTCACCACCTCCCACACATTCCCACATTCATGCATACGCAGCTCATAAACACATACAAAACACACACACACACCCCTAGCTAACCTATCCCAAGAGTAATCCCCTTTATTGCAAATTTCTAGGCAAGCAGAGATGCACACATACACTCAAACATACAGGCACAGACAGACAAAACTATCTGCCCATTAAACTAACTGGTGTTTTTCCCTACCTCCAAGGGTTAACATGAGCCTTTGGCTGCATTCATTAATATTAGTGGCTGTGAGTGGCTTTATTACTTTACACAGAAGATGGATTTAGCTGCTTAATTGATTTACCAAAGGCAGTTCCAGAGTTAAGTACATGGCTAACTAGAAAAGGCCACTGCCCTGGAATGCCTCATTAGTGTGGAGCATAGTCAGTGAGACAGCCCACCATGGTACATGCTAAAGCACCATGATAGGGCTGTCTCTGAATCAGAAATGATTATTGCAAGGTGTAAAGGTGTAAAATGTGCATACACATCAAAGTAACCTTTCTGAATTAGTCCCAACTGAAAGACTGTTGAATGTCAAACAAATAAAACAAAATTATAAAAATGTATTATTTAATGGCAAAAATGCAGTTTGATCACAAACAAAATGGGAAGAGCTAAAAAATATTCCTCTTCCTCCTTTCTTAAATGTAGTAAGTCCATGGCTATACAAATTCAGAGAGTGGCCAAATGTGGGTCTGTATCACGTTATCAAAACCACAAAAGAGCGAGCCCTATTTGTCGAATTTGAATATGTCAAAGGATTGCTACCGTGAAAATCTTTCCCACAGAAAGTAACACATTGGCCAATCTACTGACTGCAATGAAAACAGAAAAATGTAAAACCCACCCTGGTGGCAAGCTGCGTTCCCCCCACCCCCCAACTAAACATACCAACCTTGAGATCACATTACAGTGGGGAAAAGGGCAAATTCCCTATGATGGCCCACTGGTTATTTACCGTGGGAAACAGTTCATGGAAATGATTGTTCGACGGATTCAGAGTTTGACAAAAAATAGTAGTTGACGAAGAGGTATTTGACCTTTTGTAGTTTCAACAATCTGGTAATGACCTGGCAAATGCAACCTATTCAGAAAGAACTCCATATCTGTAACCTAAGGAATGTGACTGTAGACCATGGGCAATTTTACTGCAATGGCAATCAGAAAATTATAAAACACTGAATACTCAACAATCAATCAGATCAAATTACAACTTCAAACAAAGTCTCAAAATGTGATATGTATATAAACTCCTGTTAGATTTAATGGACACCACAATAAATATTTGTCAAAATGGGTTACAAGACAAAGACATCCCTTTCTAATATATCTATGCTGGACACTGAGGTTCATTAAAGAAATATGTAGGGAAACGCCTTAAATTAATGTAGTGATATTTACAAAGTACCAGTTTGTTAAGTTCTATTTGCTGAATCTCTGATATGTCAAAAGAACCACCTTATCTTATGTTTTCTTTGACAGGTTTACAGTATATTCTGTAAGTGTTTGCAGCATTCTGCTTTTATTCTAAAATAACAGCTTGCAGTGACTATTTTCTATGGGAAGAGGGTTCATAACTGTTTATGGGCTCTGTTTTCTGATTACAGCTAGGTAGCTCCTTGCATTTGTTGGTAGGAAGGTTGTGTCATTAAGAAGGAGGAACAGCATTTGGAATTGCATAATGCTGACTGTCCTTTGTAAATAGCCGCATGCCCTTAGTGTTAGTATACATAAGTGTGGAGGGTAAAGTGTGGCTTACCCTTGCAAGGAAAAAAATGTTTGTCTTGTTTCTTCTTTTTTTGTCATTTTTTGGGGAATTTTCCTTGCTTGTGAATTTCAGAAAATTGGTTTTGATGTGCATGTGTGTTGCATGTTGAAGTTTCAATGTTCTGGATATCAATCAGTTGAGACAGATCTTTACCTTCTATCTACCACACTATTTCACATACCTTCTCATTTAACCTGTCCCAAACATTTCCTGTCTTAGTGGAAATATTTTGTCTGCCAGTTACTGTAGGACCTGCTCTATAAAATAAACGTTTCTATCATACTCCAGGGCCTACACTAGAACCTACCCCCTATGTTATATTTACTCAAAATTTGTACTGAATTCTTTTTCTACGGTCCACATATTTCTAAATTCACTCATTGACTCAGACTCCTGCCTATTATAGATTTTGTCTTGCACCTGCTGACCTCCATCTTATAGGACTCTATAAACCAATTCTTATTACTGTTTTCCAAAAATATCCCACACCTGCACAACTCCCTCTACCTCTTACAACTAGATAAACAGTCTGACAATCTTCGTATATATTGCTGGACACCAACATGACTATAGAGAATCAAAATAGAAGTTACATTTTTTTAAAAAATGGAAACTGTTGCTCCAGCAAATTAGTATATATTGCTAAATGCAGCACCTGTCCATCTTTTTATATTGGAAAGACAGAGAGGATGCTGAAAAATAGGATATACGAGCACCTCTACGATATTAAGAATAAAAAAAACACCAATGCACTATACAAACATAGTATTTTGTGTAAGAACTTCAAATGTTTTAAGTTTGGTATACTTGATTTTGTTATAGTGGATGTGAGGGGGGGTGACTGGCAGAATATACTAAATAAAAAAGAGTTGCTGTGGCAATTTAGATTAGCTGCTGACCACCCACCAGGTATAAATGAGTACATTTCTATAATGCCTATATTGAAAGAGAAGGCTGAATCAGTTTAACTTGTGTGGTTTATTAAGCATTGAATAAGTATTATATATTTTAATATACATTTCAATTTTAGTATATATATTTTTTTAAACATGCATACTTTTTTACTTTTTACTTTTTATCCACCATTAGGTAAGGTATATATACGTATATATAGTTATCTGTTCTGTATCTTTTGGAGATGAAACTTTTTTTTGAATTAATTAATTATTCATATTAGTGCTTGAGTATTCATGAGAAGTGGTATTTATTGCATAGTATTGGTTATTTTTGAACCAATTAATTTAAACTGGTTGTTATTTAAGTTTGAATGTCTTTACAATTACTTGTTCTGAGGAAGTCATACTATTTGATGAAAGCACTTACCCTGTGTTTTTTGTGTTAATAAACCTTTTCTGTGGACCCGCAACGTTGTGCTCCTTTTGGTTATTTGGTTTATTTCGAGCGCATTGGGCACCATTTGTTTGGTTTTGTCATTATCTGGTGGTTGTTGCAATGGGGTCCCCAGATTCGTTTAGTCTCTCCCCTATTATGGATTCTGGGCAGCCGGAGATTTTAACCTTGAAGAAGGAAGTGGCTGACCTTAAGGGAGAGCTGACTAAATTAATTGAACTATTTTCGCAAAGTAAGAAGGATTCTGGTGGTCTTTCTCCTTCCACTCCTGATGCTTTTAAAAGGGGCGATGGTACCAGCAATAGCAATGGTAATTCTAGTATTCAAGGGAATTGTGCTGGACACAGCCACTTTAAGAGAGCGTGCGATGTCATTACAACGGCGCAAATTCATGACGGAGGTGGACGAGCGTGTTTGGCACTTCACCCTAGTAAAACTATACACCTGGAAGATGAACAGGGTGTTTTTCAGGATAAACGCCCTTTCAAAAGTAATTGTGCAATTTAATGCAGAGATCGAGCCGATTCTTGTGGAGACTTCTAGTGGCCAAACAACATGGCGTCAGGAGAGTCCTACTTTAGTTTCTAATACAGGTACTGTTTCCAATCTTTTGCTTGACAAAAACAGTGCTCTTTATGACTTTAGTTATTCTAACCAACCTCCTTCTCGAATGGGTGGTTTGGATAAATACAATTCGTGTGAAAAATGTACCTGTAAAGACAATAGCAGGTTCATTTTAAATTGTTCTACTAACAACAACAACAAATTTGGTGAAGGAAGACTTCATACTAATAATAGTCAAATGGGAGAAACGCATATTTGTAAGGACAATGGACATGTTAAAAATACTACTGACAGTTTTGGCAAGTTATTGCAGAGACATTTTTCTTTTCAAGATGCTGGCTCTAAACTTTGTAACACAGTTTCAGTTAATAGAATTACTGAACAATTTGATTATGCATCCTTAAGTGAAATGATATATGCCTTTGAAAAGAAACTGTTTAAATTTAAACTGTGTGAAATGGAAATTTGTTATTTAAATGAGTGTATTAAGCAGCAGCTAGTGCCACAAGGGTTGAGAGTTTTTAAATTCCTGTATGGTATCTATTATGATGATGGGATTGTTAAGAGTTTTTCTGAAATGTTTGATAAGTGGGGTTTGGAGTTATTAACTAAAACTGTGGCCATTTATGAGGCAATGGTTAGGGTATAAAGGGAGGAAGTGAACACTTTAAATGAAAAAATTAATACCGATTTACTATTTTTACAATATGAAAATTTGTACCATAAAATTATCAATAGTGTAGATCAAAAATGTAATAATATTTTTAAGAAAAAAGTCAAAAAAATGGAAAGGGACAGTAAGCAGTATAAATTGCTTAAGGTGTATCCTACTGACAAGTTGTTTTTTTTATATGGAACAAGAGCAGGAATATGGGACTAGTGGAATAGAGGACAGATTAAAATCTACCTCTAATCTGAATGTCGAAATGTATGAAGGTAATCCTGGTGAAACTGAGTCTGAATGTTTTGTCGATACTCAGGATTTTCAAATTCCCCGACGCTCAGAAAGAATAACCAAACGCAGACAAGGGATGAACAAGACCTACAGCAGGGTAGTGAAGCAGAACTACAATTACAACAAATGGTAGACGATGTAGTACAGATACAATGTTTTGATAATATAAAATATAGTCTACACGGTTTTAACATATATAATTATTCCAATTTTCCCATTACTAAAGAACTGTTTTCCCTATTTTCTAAGGGGTTCAAATTTGTTCCTACTCATGTACCTGATATAGCTTCTGTAATGGTTGATTTACAACTATATTTAAGGAAGTTAAATCTGAATCTCATTTTTTCAGACAAATTGAGCAAAGGTGGATCCATTGACATTTTCAAGAGAAGTAGTATGTTTAATCCACCCTTGCACCCCTTAATTGTGGCATATGAAAAACTAGTTAAAGAAGATTTATATAAGATTTGGGGAGAAAAAAAGAAGGTGTTCAATAATTTAAATTTTGACGAAAAAAATCTTTTGGAGAATATAAGGCAGAACAAAGGTGTAAGAATTATGACACCTGATAAAGGGGGAGGGGTGGTCATCTACAGCACAGAAGATTACAACAATGATATGCAAAATATATTATTTCAAGAGGACAGTTATTCCCCATGTTCTAAAAATGAAATCAACATTTCTTATCATAGGTTGAATAGCTATTTATATGAATACTTGTTGGATCAGAGAATTTCTAAGGATGAATACAATTTTTTATTCAATAAATATCCAAAACTTCCTACGATTTTTGGAATACCTAAGGTACATAAAAATTTAAAGAAGCCACCCTTCAGACCCATAGTTGCAGCCGCAGGTTCTAAGACCCATAACCTAGCGGTTTATGTGGATAAAAAATTAAAACATATTATTAATAAATTTTCACATTTATTAAAAGATTCTTGGGACTTCTTAGGTCAAATAAAGCAGGATTTGTGGTCAGTTGGTTGTTGGTTTCTTACTATTGATGTACAAGATCTTTTTTTCTTGTATTCCGAAACTGGAAGGTTTAAGTTTTTTTGAATAACTTCTCTTTACTTATTCATCCCTAAAATTTGATGAAGTATTACATTTAAGTGAACTAATGAGCTTGATTCTGGAGAACAATTATATATTTTTTGAGGGTGAATATTTTAAACAACTCAAAGGTGTTGCTATGGGTGCTGCTTGCACCCCCTTATATGCCAACCTGGTTCTTTTGGGATGGGAACAAAAGTACATTTTTCAATGTAATACAAAATTTTCTTCATGCATTGCATATTACGGTAGATTTTTGGATATTTTTATTGTATGGAAGGGAAGTGCAGAGGAAATTCCACACTTTGTGGAATATATAAATCAGACTACAAATTATTTGAAGTTTACCTTTCAGTGTCATCAGCAGGAAATTAACTTCCTCGATGTCAAGATTTTTAAAAAGCAAAATAGTTTTCATTCCAAAATCTACCGAAAAAACACCTTTTGCAATGCATATTTACATTATACTAGTCACCATCCTGTTCACCAAAAAAGAAGTATTGTAAAGGGTCAGGCTGTCAGAATAGCCAGGATGACCACCATGAAGGATTATGTGATACTAGAGTTTAAGAATCTAAGGGCTATGTTTCTTGAGAGAGGTTATCCGGGCCACTTTATTGATCCAATACTTTGAAGAGGTTGTTGGTAAATGGGGAACCATTTACAAACCCTTACTGGGTGCCAATGAAGATAATTTTGGCACCACAGTTAAGAAAGAGACTGCCCAGAATACCATCAATTTCCAACAAGCATGTCTAGTTCAGTTCAGTCCCCTATATTCTCAGGTCAAAGAAACCTTGGTAAAAAATTGGAATATTTTTAGAACCAACCCTGAAATAATTCATAGTTTTGGTGATAAACCTATATTTTCTACCAAGGTAGGTGGTAATATTAAATCTCTGGTAGAAATAAATAGAATTTTAAATAATAAGCAGGGGAATTTAGGTGGTAGTAAGCCTTGTGTGAGATGTCGCTATTGCTCGTATATATTGCTGGAAACCAACATGACTATAGAGAATTAAAATAGAAGTTACATTTTTTTAAAAAATGGACACTGTTGCTCCAGCAAATTAGTATATATTGCTAAATGCAGCACCTGCCCATCTTTTTATATTGGAAAGACAGAGAGGATGCTGAAAACTAGGATATACGAGCACCTCTACGATATTAAGAATAAAAAAAACACCAATGCACTATACAAACATAGTATTTTGTGTAAGAACTTCAAATGTTTTAAGTTTGGTATACTTGATTTTGTTATAGTGGATGTGAGGGGGGGTGACTGGCAGAATATACTAAATAAAAAAGAGTTGATGTGGCAATTTAGATTAGCTGCTGACCACCCACCAGGTATAAATGAGTACATTTCTATAATGCCTATATTGAAAGAGAAGGCTGAATCAGTTTAACTTGTGTGGTTTATTAAGCATTGAATAAGTATTATATATTTTAATATACATTTCAATTTTAGTATATATTTTTTTAAAACATGCATACTTTTTTACTTTTTACTTTTTATCCACCATTAGGTAAGGTATATATACGTATATATAGTTATCTGTTCTGCATCTTTTGGAGATGAAACTTTTTTTTGAATTAATTAATTATTCATATTAGTGCTTGAGTATTCATGAGAAGTGGTATTTATTGCATAGTATTGGTTATTTTTGAACCAATGAATTTAAACTGGTTGTTATTTAAGTTTGAATGTCTTTACAATTACTTGTTCTGAGGAAGTCATACTATTTGATGAAAGCGCTTAACCTGTGGCTTTTGTGTTAATAAACCTTTTCTGTGGACCCGCAACGTTGTGCTCCTTTTGGTTATTTGGTTTATTTTGAGTGCATTGGGCACCATTTGTTTGGATTTGTTGGTAGGAAGGTTGTGTCATTAAGAAGGAGGGACAGCATTTGGAATTGCATAATGCTGACTGTCCTTTGTAAATAGTCGCATGCCCTTAGTGTTAGTATACATATGTGTGGAGGGTAAAGTGTGGCTTACCCTTGCAAGGAAAAAAAATGTGTGTCTTGTTTCTTCTTTTTTTGTCATTTTTTGGGGAATTTTCCTTGCTTGTGAATTTCAGAAAATTGGTTTTGGTCTGCATGTGTGTTGCAGGTTGAAGTTTCAATGTTCTGGATATCAATCAGTTGAGACAGATCTTTACCTTCTATCTACTACACTATTTCACATACCTTCTCATTTAACCTGTCCCAAACATTTCCTGTCTTAGTGGAAATATTTTGTCTGCCAGTTACTGTAGGACCTGCTCTATAAAATAAATGTTTCTATCATACTCCAGGGCTACACTAGAACCTACCCCCTATGTTATATTTACTCAAAATTTGTACTGAATTCTTTTTCTACGGTCCACATATTTCTAAATTCACTCATTGACTCAGACTCCTGCCCATTATAGATTTTGTCTTGCACCTGCTGACCTCCATCTCATAGGACTCTATAAACCAATTCTTATTACTGTTTTCCAAAAATATCCCACAGCTGCACAACTCCCTCTACCTCTTACAACCATATAAACAGTCTGACAATCTTCCTGTCTTATCACCCCTGCTTTACTCTGAAGATGTCTCGATGCACTGCAACCAGTCAGTTGATACTTTCCTGAAAGTCCACAAATGCTGAGAAACTACCAAAGATACTGCACTGCAACATGTGAACTGTAACCAATGTGTTGATGACTTCCAGAAAGACTAAATACCCAAACAGATTATACTATAACATTCTGTACTGCAACATTGCTTCTTAAGGAGTGTTGTCTTCTGTACTCAAAACAAATGTGTTTATGATTTCTTGAACATTCAAACTGCTGAGAAAATGTACTGTAGCATAATTATCTTCCTTTTGGAAAATGCTACTATGTATTATATATACAAATCACCTGGTATATTGATTTGTTTTATTTATTTTATTTGTCTTTGTTTACTGGGAAAGTCTGACTGTATAATATCCATTTTCATTGGAGGACCTAGCAGAAAAACTCCATTTGTTTACATTGCATTATACTTAGTTCCATTTAAACATACAGAAGTTACAATTATACATTCTAAGATTTTACAGTGGTAGAAGGTAATAAAGAGAAAGTCCACATGCAGTTTAGTGGATTGTACAGGTAGCAGTTTTGTATTAAAACTGTTTTGTCATTTGAGTGATAGGTTGAGAGTGTTCTGTTTAAGCAGAGTATTTGTAGAATTCTGTATGATGAGCACAAAGTCTTAACCTGGTGATGAGCATGTGCATTGGTTATGATGTTGTTTAAGCAGTGCCTTAAAAGTATTGAGTTTGTCGAAGAGTTTTATTTGTGTGGGGATCAAGTTTGTTAGGATAGGAGCAGTATATAAGAGCATCTGCCATAAGAAGGTGGTGGCTAGAGTTTTTCTTGCAGCATCTAGAAGGACTCCATTGATCCTATATAGGGAGACAACGTTCTGGTGTGTAGATTTAATGGTTTGCAGTATATGCTGGTCATATCTGAGACTGTCATCTATTGTAATGGCTAGAAGTTTAATGTGAGTTACAGTTTCAATGACAACATTATTTTCTGACTTTATCCGCGGTGGTGGTGCTGCAGTAGCGTTGTCGCCTCACAGTAAGACATTGTCCTGCTTGATTCTCAGCTAGAGCATCTTCTGCATGGAGACGTGCATGAATGGGCGTACCTTTGTTGAAGGTTGTGCGTCAGGGCTGGCAACTCGGCATGTAGAAATCAACTGCCAATCATTAGTGGACCGGAGTTCCGCTGTGGCGACCCCTAACCGGGAAAAGCCAAAAGACACAACAACATGGTAAAAGATTGTTTTTTTTTTTGATTTTGGCAACTTTTGGAGGTAAAAAGCATTAACTTAGTTTTCTTGGGTTGAGTAGGAGGTTTGATTCTTTGTGGCAGGTTTCTACAGAGGAGAAAGATATTTGGGTAATATCTTGGAACTTATTTATTGTTGAGGCTGCACATATTAATGGTGAGTCATTTGCATAGTGAACTGAACTAGCACGATGAGTGGAGGTGTGGATGTTATTAATAAATATACTAAATTGGAGAGGAACCAGGATAGAGCCCTGAGGGACAACTGTAGTAACTGGTTGAAAGGATCAGTAGGTTTGTTGCCATTTAACAGCTTGTTGCATTCCAGATAGGTAACTAAGAAACCACAACAAGGATTTTGTGAAAGTCCTACTAATAGTAGTTGCTGGTGTGAGACAGTATCAAATGCCTTTGACAAGTCTAAGAACATGGTTGAGACAAGAAGACCATTGCTTCTATGTTGGCTTATTATATTAGTAAAATGTAGTAGAGCAGTAGTGGTGGTATGCTAGTGCCTAAAGCCATATTGTTTGTCTGAGATCAGGTTAGTTGAGGTTAGGTATTCCATCAGCTGCATATGGATGCATTTCTCTAATATTTGAAGGGGGAGAACTGCTATTGGCCTGTAGTTAATAAACTCTGTGGATGTGGCACCTTTGTTCAGTATTTTTTCCACGGTGATGGGATGTATCTTTCTGCTATGGACCTATTGATTAGTATGGACACAGGGAAGGTTATGACATCTGTGACCATTTTAGGTAGTCTGATAACTATGGAAGTAGTTTTTAGTTTAAGGAGCAACTTCATTATGAGCGAGTTGGGTACTGGACTAAAACTGAAGAGCTGTGGGTGGTTTTGGTTTGACAGGGATATAGAGAGGGATGCAGATGTATTAGTGTCTAAGAGAGATATCCTTGATTGTATATATTAGGAATTAAATTGTGTGGGGATATATTCTGTCAAATTGTTTGTTTTTGGAGAGGTAATGTTGGTCTTGCCAAGGTGGACTAGTTTATTTAATGATGACCGAAAATGTCTTGAGTTGTTTTGATGTATATCTTGTAGGTTGACACAGTGGGCCAGATTCATGACAGCTTGCATGGAGTCTAAGAGTAGAGTAAGACTCCATGCAGCCATCATGCCCGACGAGCGATCCAGGAACAGCCTGTAGGGGCGTGTAAGAGAGCTCCTAAAACGGCTCTTACACGGACAGGGCTGGGATATGCAAATCACCTCAATTGCAGGCAAAAGGCATGCAAATGAGGTAGATTTGCAATTCAGGAAACCCAAACCTGTCCGAGTAAGAGCAGTGTTATTTGCAGAAATGTACTCAGTTGACAACTGAGTACCGTTCTGCAAATAGCAAAACGGAGCCATGACAGCTCCAAATAAAGGTTGCATCCAGTGCAGGAAGCATGCCAATGGCCAAATATATGGCCATTGTAAATGTTCCCTGATACAAAATTAAAATAAAAATAATTTTATTTTTTTTCACCGATTTCCGATGTTTAAGCGTAGCGCAGTGCAGCGCAAATGGGCTGTGCTCTAAAACACAGAATACTACAAATTAAAACCCACAAATGTGGAATTTATTGAAAGTGGTAATGTGCAATGCAAGGGAATGGCAGGCTGAAGACAAGATGGCCACCGAGGAGAGGTTGCTAAGGGGGGAAGCTCAGTCTAAGACATGTAACCAAGCATTAGTAGGCAATCCTATGTAAATGAGTGTTAGGATAGTGAATCGCTAGTTTACATAGCAAATGAGCACAGTCAGTGGAGTGTAGGAGTAGGATATGGGTAGTAACAGAGTAGAAGATAGGTGACATCATGAGGGGGGTATGTATGAAAGAAGTGAAGCTCATTGGAGCAGAGTGGCATGTGTCTGCTGTCATTTAGACATCATGGAAAGAGGTGTGTCAACAGATAGGCTAGGGAAAGCCAAGAAATGGCAGGTGTATGCCGTGGATAACACCAAAGTTTCTTGCTGAGTGGGTATGCACGCGCGTGTGCGCCTATAAACCCGAGTAAGACAGAGTGCATGCGTGTAAGCGTGAGTGCACACGTTTAAGCCGGAGTAAGCATGTATAAGGCTGTTTAAAGAGTTGTAAGCACGTTTGCGCTGGTGTGCGTGCATTTTAACCCGAATAAGCAAGTTTTAGTCCATGTAAGCATGTGTGCGTGTGTGTTAGCAGCTGTGCACGTGTTTGCTCTTGTGTGCGCGGCGCTCCCCCCTGAGGAAACAGAAAGGAAAAAGGAAGCACAACAAATAGTAGGAAGCTACCAGGGAGTAGTAGCAGAGCTAGCAGGTGAAAACAATTAGAATCAGGCAATTAAACAGGCAGTACACTAGCCCAGCCCAGCCTAGCACTTAAAACACTGCCAACAACAGTCCATTATGTTTCTCACAACAGACACTGCAGTAAGCTAATAGAAGTGAAAACTGAAAAAGCTTTACTGAGACATAGAAATGTTAGGGGCTGCCATTGCTATTATAAGGCGACATATGCAACATGCTGAGGGTGGTGACAATGGAAATGCTGCTGGACAACCCACAGTGAGTTGACAGAGAAGAGTGTACAGGCCCAGGGTAACCTACCAGGGGCTACATGAGCTGGAGATAGTGAAGTGCTATAGAGTGGACAGAGACCTCCTGCAGCAAATTGTTGAGCTGTGCAGGCCACACCTCACACATAGAACCAACAGAGAGGAACCCATCCCAGTGGAAACCAAGGTAAGTGTTGGCCTAAGAATACTAGCAACAGGTACCTTCCAGAAACCAACTGGTGATATGATGGGGATATCACAGGCATCAGCATCCAGGGTACTACACCAGTTCCTGGATGCCATGTCAGCACATGTCGGTGATCATGTATATTTCCCCAATTCCTGTGAGGTATTGGCCAGCAATATGTGTCTCTTCCAGCAAATAGCGGAATACCCTGAGGTAGGGGCTGCAATAGACTGCACGCACATATGCATCAAAGCACCAGTTGGCGAGCAGGGTAGGGTCTACTTCAACCGCAAGGGCTTCCCCTCCATCAACTGCTGGGTCATGTGTGATGCCCAGGGCATAATACTGAATGTGTGTGCAGGCTGCCCTGGAAGCTACCATGATTCCCATATCTGGCATCTGATGCAGCTGTACCAGACATTTGTCAATGGGGACATCCCACATGGTCACCTAGTGGGGGATGCTGGCTATGCACTGGAGCCATGGCTGATGACACCTATCAGAAATGCACACACACCTGAACAGGAATGCCATAATGAGGCACACGCACAAACACGTAATGTAATAGAGCGTGTGTTTGGGCTGCTCAAGTCACGGTTCCGGTGCCTGGACACATCAGGTGGAGCCTTGCAGTACTCACCAACTACATGTACCCAAATTGTCATGGTATGTGCTATGCTACATAATATGATCCTGCAAAAACAGCTGCAGCAGGACCAGCATAGGCCTGGGCCAAACAGCCACCCCCCTCACCATTGCCAAGGCCATCACAGGCAGAGCGTGACTTGGAGGAGGAACAACCTGAGCCTGCCCCAGTAGGCAGAAGGAGGCATGCCCAGTATGCTTTGGCCTTGGCAAAGAGGCAAAGCATAGCACATACACTGGCTCAGTAGGAACTCTGGAAATGATACCCCTCTCCAACTCGCACATAAAGTAAAAGGGATGCCTAAGTTGACACTACCTGCTTTCAAACATGTGCAGGGAGTGTAGTATGTGCATCTGACATAGGCAGCCCTGCAGCACCACCTAAGGCATGAATGCCATGTGTTAAGCAATATAAAGTAGTGCTAAACAGCAATTACCACCATGTAGTATATGCAAACAAAATTGCACACACCAACTAGCACAACTGTGGTCAATTTTGAGTAATATTGGGCAACGTCCAGCAATGTTGGTAAATATTGAGCAATGTCGGACAAGCCTGGTCTAAGTAGGGCATAGCTGAACAAAAGCCAACATGCTCATATATGCTTAACAGTCCCTTAAGCAGTCTGGTCTGCTCAGTATGAAAATATAAAGCAGTGAGGGGCCTCGAACCCAGGATACTGTGCACTATAGCCAAAGTACTGAACCACTAAATCATGAAAGTATTACAGTGGTCCACCTGTATGACAGAATGTTGATAAGTCTATGCAAAGTATTCCATGGAAACCCTGCAGGCACAGCATAATCCTTGTTGAGTTATGGCACAAAGGTGAGTCCTGCAGTGAGAACAGAACCTGACTTCCAACACACACACAGTATAAATGTTAATATTGGTCATGTTCACACACATCAGCAAATGTAGTGGACCTCAGATAGCAACATACTGAAGGGTCACACTGGGCATGCTCACACACTTGAATAAATGATATAAATGTCAGGCAACAAAACATGGAATAGAATGATATAAATGTCAGGCAACAAAACATGGAATAGAAGAACTGGACATGCTCAAACACTTAGGCCATGTCTGAGTACAGCAGTGGGCCATGCATATCTGGCAGTTGCATGTGTTAACCCAGGAACCTGTCACTATACAGCAATCTGCCCTGTGCACACAGTTATATGACAACAGACACATCTATAATATAGTGGAACCCTGTCATAATCAAATATGTTCTGCAGATACTGAAGTTGTTCATAGAAACTGGTAAAGCAAACATGATAAAGACCTGCAAACAGTATCAGCAATAAACATTGTGCATCATGAACATTAGCATAGGTTCAGAGGTCGATACTAGGTTATCTGCCCTAAGGCATGTACAAGCCTAGCCAGAGTGTGTTTGGCATTCGCAACCCTGTCAGATTACTACACTGTGTGTGTGAATAGTAGGTCACACAAGATAGCCCATGTATGTTTAGGCTAGTGTGACTCTGTCTAGCAGGGACACAGAAGATATTTCAGGGGTAAATATACAATCACCCATACAGTTGTCAAGATGTCTCCAGTAGGTGGTCAGTGGGTGGCTCTGCCTATGTGAAACTGGAATTACATTCTGTAGTGAGTGGAGCCTCTGGGATAAGAATCTGTCCCTCCACAATGCCCTATTAACATCTGTGCTGAGGTATATGTCCCTGGAGTGTGTAGCTCCAAGGGAGTTGGATATCCTGAGGTGGAGCATGTCCATTGAATCTGGATTGGGTATATCTGTAAACAACAGGCACACATCATATCTGAGTAGGTGGTAAGCGACTGAGTAGAGCTGGAGTTACTGCATCTGAACTATGGAGGGCATCTGTGTGAGTCCCTAGATCTGCTTGGTGAGGACCTTCCGTGGCCAGTACAGTTGGTGCAGGTGTCAGGTAAGGTACACCCCAAATGTGGCATTGTAACCAAGCATGGATGTGATGAGTATAAGGGCACAATGACCTCACTCGATCTAGATGTGAAACCATATGGGATAAGGTGGCCCACATAGAAGGTGTATCCAACCACTTTGGCAACGTGAATGTTAAAGGCGACAGTATGAACAAGTCATGTCCCCAAACCCCTAACAACTCCTACTGTATGTAATGGAGTACTATCTATGTGGTAATGTGTGGGCATGTTGTTACTCCCAAAGGGGATGACTATGCAACTAATGGCATTTAGCTGTAGGCCATAGCTCAGGCACCAGTCATCCATCTCTGTGAGACCCTGATTGAGTATGCATGTGGCAGCTGGAGAGTTGATCATGGCACCCAGTTTGCAGTCAAGTGCAAACATGTTCAGCAATATTCCCCCTGTGGTAGCCTGTACGTAAGACAAATATATACTGAACTAGAGATCCCAGGACCAAGCCATGTGGGATGCCATGTGTAACTGGTGTATAGTCAGACATGGCACCTGCAATTCTGACCATGTGGGTGCTATCCCTGATCTAGGTATCAATCCATTGTGTGAGACGTGTCCATATTGACGCTGGTGAGCCTATGCATAATGGGCCAGTGGGTTATTGTGTTGAAGGGTTTTGCAAGGTTCAGGTAGGCTGTGTGGACAGCCGTCCCTATGTTGATGGACCTGTTAGCCATTTAAAGAATACAAACAGGTTCAAGAGGCAAGATCTGCCCACAACAATGCTGAAATGTGTAGGACACAGTGTCTGTAGGCTCCCGATGTCTATGTGTAGGAGTCCTATGACAATATGCTCCATAGCTTTGCAGAACAGGCTACATAGGCTTATAGGGCAATATTGTCTGTGGTCTGTTGTGGCACCAACTCTGTGGAGCGGGACCACTGTCGCAGTACGCCATTCCTTAGGTACATATCCTGTGGTAACTCTGATATTGAACAGTGATGTAATGTGAGGGTTGCGTTTGTCATGATGCTCCTGTATGATGCAGGCTGGGACACCATCTGGTCACATTGATACTGTGATGTACACTGTGGGGAGGGCAGCACTCACCTGTTACTGTGTGATGTCAGGGAGGTTATACTCTGTTGGGATGGATAGTTGCTCCTTAGGGAGGATGGGTGGGAAACATCTGCACTGAACCTGTTTGCCAGAATGTAGGCAATGCCAGTGGGTTCAGGGTAGGTTTAGTCAGTATGCAGTAACTCACAGCATATCAGTGAGTGTCCACCCAGGTTACTGACATAACTGAAAAAGGCCGTGTGATAGTCCTATGTGTCAGTTGCAATTGTCTGGTAGAAGCGGCCCTTAGAAAAGTCCATGAGTGATTGTAGCTGTCTGCTAGTACAGATCACAGATGCCTTCCCAGTCTGGGATTGTGCTCTATCATGTAGTAGTGTCCTCCTCACGTTGTACAGCTTATTAATGGCTGGGGTCTACCAGACAGGTCCCCTGCCATTGTAGTAGTGGGTCCTGTTCTTATTTGGGATAGCACAATCCATGCAGTCCACTAGGTTTCCATAGAATGTGTATGTAAAGCATGCAGCAGTGTGAGACATATATGCCACTGTCTCAGGATCTCTGAAGGATACCACCCTGCTTTGGTGAAGTGAGATGTTGGCTCATGAGAAGTTCATCAAGATTATCCAGGATGGGTGTGTGGAGGGTATATGTATGTCCTGTGAGATACATGTATGTTCTGACCTTACCAATGAGGGGTATATCGCTGGTGTGGAACATAGAGTCCCCAAGTTGGTGATGAGCAGGTCCAATATGTATTCCCCCTTGTGGCTGTGCTGGCTGGTTGTGCCAAAGCATATGAGTCCACATATTGTAGTGACTGTTGGCTGAGGTTGTCGGGGCTTGAGTAATATCTCCAGTCAATATTTGTGTATATGAAGTCACACAATATAATGGTGTTTGTGGAGACCTTTATATTCTCCATAGTTCCCATGAAAGCCGAGTGTGGTTCCTGGGTTTGGGAGTGTGTTCTGTAGCAGGCAACAAACTGAAAGGCAGTATTGCACAATGTTAGTTGTATATGTATGGTCTGTGATGCTTTGTGCAGTGCAACTAACCTGGAGGTGTGTGTATCTGTGATGTATAAGGATACTCCCCCTAGTTGTGTTGTCTGTTCCAAGTCTTGTTGTCAGACAGCATGGTATGAAACATAACCTGGTAGTGCTGGTGTGCATAAGTGAGCCTGAACCAGGCGTCGTTCAGTGCACAGATATTGCTCTCCAACATACTGAGAAGAGTCCTGAGTGGCCACAATATGAGGTTAACACAATTGTTGTTGAGCAGCATTACCCTTAGTTTCATTTAACCTGTAACATCTATGGAGGTGGGTTTGTCTTCTGAGCCCTGCGTAAAAAAGGCACTATGGTGGTAGCAAGAGCCTTAACCAGCATACCAAAGTCCAAGGGTGACAGGTGCAAGCTGTCCATAGTGAAGCTACGTGGCATGTTGAGCATGTCACCATATGCTGACAGACACTGTATCCCCTATGAATGAAACAAATTTGTTAGTCAACTGTTAAATGTGATATGTGTGTCCGTATACTGTGACATCATAATTGGTGGTTGTAAGATGCTAGACAAGGTCAGGGTCATACTGGCCTGGGCTACATGATCACAGTGTACCTCCATGTATCATGTCATGTGGTCTAGGGAGTAACGTCTGAGGTTACACACACCAGCATGGACAATGATGATGCCAGTCTTGTACTTGGTTTGGAGTAACCTGACTGCCTGTGTTATGTGGCAGATCCTGGCACCCAACAGACAGCCCAAAGTGACTATTCCCTTGTCAGGGCTGGTGAGTGGTACGTCAGTGTGTCTGAACATAAGTATCACCTATTACAAGTGTATTAGGTGTGATGTGTAGCCCGAAGTGCAGTGACTGTGTGGCACACTGACATTGTGAACTTTGTGATATGTGGGTATTGTAGTGGGGTAGCAGGTGTGTGTGTGTCTGCTTTGGAGGTTTCTGCTGCTTAGGTAGAGTACATTTACAGCATCCGAGTATGTCAATGTGTGCTAATGTGGTTTGAGTGCTGTTGCTAGAGGATATGTAAGACTGATATGTGGTGTGTGTGGATACCTTCACCACCTGAGAGACTGTGCCAGTCATGGGTCGAGAAAGTTCAGCTCCCTGTATGTCTATATAGGTTAATCTCACACATATATATGAGTTTGTTGGGAGGAAGAGAGGGTTGTCTGTGTACATGAGGCAGATGTGACATTGTGTCAATATCACAATATCCACCAGCTGGACTGGAGAGTACACACAAAACTGACCCCTGGACATGCCAGGATATTATCATGACATACTCTGTAGCCTGATCACAAAGGATCAGTAGAGTGTTAAGTGTGTAAAAGAGTATAACAGGGATTAGTGCTCATGTTCGTTAGTGTTTTGTAAAGAGGAGCTGAGAAGGACTCCAGACTGAATCGTGACACCTCCTTCAGCTATGTCATAAATATCAATGTACACCCATATATGTCCTGAGTCAGGGCCAACTGTATCTGAGTGCCAGTGCTGACATCATGACAGACAGGCCCTTATGTACATACCCATCCCCCACTGCCAATAGTCCACATCATCATACCAGGAGATTTCACATGTAGAATGGATGAGCAGCTACCCCCACTGCCAAAAGCATGGCAGCAGGTGGAATACATTGATTCCCAATATGTGTCATGCACAAACTACAGAACAAACAGATCATGCACCTGAACAATCAGCTGAGCCGCACCCCCTACACAGGATGTGGCACTGTAGAATGTGTCACAGCTACATATGGCACTCTCCACAAGTGTTGGTGCACAACACACCATGGGCAGTCAAGTCCAGTACGCCTATGAGGTCTGATCTGCAAGGTCATGGAGTCCATCATGGTTGCAGTCATAAACAGAGCTATTGGAAGCTGACACACACACAACCCTACCAACTGTGGTATGTTCATGTGCGGATCATGGTTCCCAAACATGCTAAACTGTTTGCAAGGCAGCCACCCAGGACATACATCAATGAACACATCTACACATGTGTCACATAGACTTTGAATAGCCCTTTATCAACATCCCAGACACATGTAGTATCCACAAAACCAAGAAGCTGTGCATAAATATGTGTTGACATATGACGGAATGTCAATTTGTCCACAGATAGATCACGCAAGGTAAGGATTCTGATGTCATGTTCAAGCTGTTGACACCTGCTGACCCACATGGACCATTCCTGGAATGGCGTAAAACAAAGTGTACACACATCACCATGTCCAGTCTGATGAAGTCACCATCCTATAAATACAGCAGGAGAAGAGAAACCAGCCAGTAAAGCAAATAGTGTGCCGTGTTAATGCGTCTTGTTCCAGTATCATAGCATAGTTAGATAGGGGTTTGAATCCTGCAAACTGTGTGAGTGTGTGTAGGGGGTGTGTGTATGTGTGCAGTCTCCTTTGAGAGGTGTTCTCTTTTTGGAGACCTGGAAAAGTCAGTAAAGGAGGTACATTTGTCTGATGATGTCACCATCCTACAAATACTGCAGGAGAAGAGAAACCAGCTAGTAAAGCAAATAGCACGCCGTGTTAGTGTGTCTCTCTCTAGTGTCATAACATAGTTAGGTAGGGGTTTGAATCCTGCAAACCTTGTGTGTGTATGTATGTGTGCAATTTCCTTTGAAAGGAGTGCCCTTTTTGGAGACTGTGCAAACACACTAAAGGAGGTACATTCCTCTTTGGAAAGTCTGATGATGTCACCATTCTACAAATACAGCAGGAGAAGAGAAACCAGCCAGAAAAGCAAATAGCGCGCCATGTTAATGTGTCACTCTCGAGTATCATAACGTAGTTAGGAGTTTGAATCCTGCAAATGCTGATTGTGTGTGTGTCACTGTTGATCAACACGATGTGGGTTTTGCTTTTACTATGGTATGACATAGTATGATGACAACAGTAAGTGCATTGCAGACATCAGGTATCTGCATGGCAAATATATATGTGTACATGTCCCCTCAATCAGTACATAGATGTGAAGCCTGCATACTACATGAATACATTTGTTCCCATTGACAGGTTGTGCCGCTGCTTCTCACATCGTAGGTCACATATGTATGTATGTGACACGGCCATCCACTGTCGTGTTCTGTGGCCAAGATCATCTGTGGCACACACACCCATGACAGTTACTTAAGAGTAGTGTGAGTGAGGCTATATGCCTGGGGTATATGTCAGACATGGTCATACACAACAAAGTCTGCCAAGAATGGACAGTCTTTATAGGTGTACGACTGCCTTGTGGATATGCATTCAGGCCTCTAATGTCTTATGTGATACACCTTGGGATTCCACAATACCTATGGATATGTGGATACCAAGGGACACATGACATAACATGGGTCTGTATGTACACAATGGTACCCGACATACATGTTGAGGGCTACCACCTGTGTGGTACTGATGGGATAGTATGTTTAGTACATGAGGATGACTATGCCATAGTCGGCTTACTGCTATACAGCATATATCACACAACAGGTATCTGTCTGTATGATACCCTTGTGTAGGATATGCGTCCCGTCCCATCCAGGGAATGCATTGTAGGCCAATCCATGCATTCCCAGATTTGGATGGACACATCCCTAGTGTGTCTGCATGTACCTAAGGGGGCTATATGACACACAGGTGTGGTCACAGTAATGGGTGGCGGTCATCACCACTGGTTAGTGTTATGGTGTGGCACCAAAAGGATCCAATTGATACTAGGTTCCCTACTACTGTGTGCCATTTGTCAGGACATCATCCAATGATTGTTTATAGTCACGCTGTTGTGGTTGTGTATACTACCAGACCACAAATCATTGACTGAACCCATGTCATACACACGTCTACCCATGGTAGTACATAACTGTAGTAGAATGCATACTGGCCATTGAAAGATGCAATGAGATATTAACAATGTGTATGACAGGGTATGCCACATGTCCCATGTGTCCAGTATGCACGTACATCCAGAGAGTGCACACCCACCATGTTCACAGATGTACACTTGCTAATCTGTACTGCACACATCACACACGTACTTTCCACTCACTAGCAAATGCTGGCAACACATCACACATCAGCCAAGTGGCACATGGGTGGATAATACATACTCAGACCTAACAGTGGTGTAAACAATGCTACATTGACAATCAGAGCTTTGATGCATAATGTCTGCTCAGATATACCTACAAGGATGTAGTTACACTTCATTGTTGACAACTTGTTATTATTGCTACACTGCTATAGTGTCACCCTGTGAATCAGCACCATGTTAGCCTGTCCCTCCATCAATAATGCAGATGACAGGAGGCGGCACAGGTATCATCATATGCACAGGGCGTTTTGTTGTTTGCCAGAGCCTGACATTGACCCATCTAATCGACATGTCTGTGTGCGTATGTATGCGTGTGTGTGTGTGTGTGTGTGTGTGTGTGTGTGTGTGTGTGTGTGTGTGTGTGTGTGTGAGGGACAACAGTACAGCATGGGCCGATGTTGATGTAATGTGTGTGTATGTGTGAGCCCTATTTGTTTGCTTAATGTGTGTGTGTTTGCATGCACACAGCTCCACCATGTGGCTGCCATATACAGTGGTTTGTGGGACAGCCACAGATATTACCTGCTTGGCTGTACAGATCACTGTCTCTGGCCATGGACACAGTACCTGTGCCTGGCAGGGATGCTACGGACAGTATCAGGTACCAACCCTGACTGGGTACTGTCATCAGAGGCAGAGGTATGATGACTGGACCCCTGTCCCTGCTGGGACTGGCCAGAGCCATGTGCACATGGTCTACTGGGATGGACAATGGACAGGCCAGCCCCAGAATTGCCGGGGCTGGTACTGCCACTACGGGAACGGCTGTGAACTGTGGGCTGTCATGACCACTGCCAGCTGTTGCTGTTGCTGGCATGCGTCCGCGTCTACGTCACAACTGTCCTGCACTGTCCTGGCTCGTGGAAGACATGTTGTGGAGGGCATCTATTGTCTCCCCCAACGTCTATCAATGACCTCGGTGTACGTCCGGATGGCACTGGAAAGGTCACGGATGCTGTCATTGATAGCGGTGTAATGTGCCCTCTGAGCCCTAAGTCCCTGCCTGGTGTACCGTTCCATATGTGCCTGAGCCTGCATTACAGCCCAGAACATAGTGGTCATCGTAAGACCTGTGAGGGCAAGCCTGCCAGGGGTAATATGTCCAGTGGTGCTCCCCCGAGAACCCCTGGACCTCAGCCTATGTGGTACCGTTCCAGGTCTATGGCTATGGCTGCTGTGAGGGGATGCAAGTGCCATGGGTACCATACTGTCCTGGTTAATGCCAACTGTATGCTGTCCCTCCCCTATGGCCATTGGTGGTGAGGGATGTAATGGCAGTATGAGTGTGCACATAGATGGGGTTGAACACTGTGTACTGTTGATTGGCGGACCAACGACAGACCCTTTCAAATCTCCCTGTGCCAAAATACATGTGTCATCATCACCACTATCCGTGGCAGTGGCTTCAGGTCACCTGCTGCTTTCACCAACCCCTACCTCAGCACCTGTGAGAGGAAGACAGGAAACACACGTTACAGTCTGCACACATGCACACATGCACACAGGAACACATGCACACAGGAACACAAGAACACATGCACACATGAACACAGGAACACAGGAACACATGCACACTCCTCACTACAGCAGATGCACACACATAACAAAAATCCAAATCATACTCAATACTGGTTGAAAGTGGGTGACAGTATCACAAGGCAAACAGTCACGCCACATGTGTCAGCATGCATAATAAGTGTTGATCAAGTCCATGCACTGTGAGTGTAGACAGCCATAGTTAATGACAGTGTACATGGCTGTGGTGCATGTGTGTAGATGTTCAGTGATTGCCTACACCCTGGAACACAATGTGTACAAGGACACGACATTTCTGTGCAAGTATTATAAGCTCTGCAATGTCCTGTGCACCATCAAACACAGGTATACATACCATGGCTGCATGTGTTATCTGTGTGTCACATGGATTTCCATGTCTGATTGCAGTGTCTGTGTCTGTAGCAGATAAATGTGGACACAGGTGTAGCACATGCATGCTATGTACACACACGGGATGAGTGGTGCATGTATACGTGATGGGATACCAATCCTGGACATGGCCATTGTAACAGTATGGGGTGTAGTACCATTAGCCATCATCATCATGCATCATGTGGTCACTCAAGGCCACTAAAGTGTGCTAGACCACCGCCTAGCATGCTGTACCTGAACCGCAGTGCTGTTGCTAAGTTCACAATTACACAGTCACATTGCACAAGGGTGTGTGAGGTGCCCAATAGGGAGCATTGCCTAACATGACTGTGTTATGTGTTGACGAGTGTTGCACAGCCCCATGATAGACCCCTACCCCTCAGGTGTATTATGTGTGGTGTGTGGATGACATGTGGGATATTGAAGTGTGACCTGGCAGCAGGTGTCTGGTTACACTATTTGTAGCATGTTGAGGTGTACTGCGTATGACAAACTTGTTATGTTGTGTACATGTGTGTCAACTATGCCTATCCAATGTGCAGTACAGTGTTGCCATCTTTGTGTCTGATGCTCTGTGCATTGCATGTGATTGAGGCAGCTACTGACTTTACTGAGATGTTTCACGTCTCACAGCAAACATGCACAGCATGCATTATGTGTAGGTGTGTTATGTGTACATACCCTACACCTCACCTATGACATGCACAGTTCAATACCAAGTTTAAAGTGTTAACACACTCACCAGCATTTATCGTCTGCCCTGCTGTCACACCAGAGGGACCTACAAGAATATGACACAGTTTGTCAGTGGCCACAACTGTGCTAAACTACAGTAGAACAACAGGTATAGGTGTACAGATACTATTCAAATTATCAGTATTGCACACAATAGGCAGCACAATTGCTAAACACAGTACACATCTCACATATGCATAATCTAACAATACAGGTAACAATAGTCTATAGCTAGGGCATGTTACCTGCACGCTCCATGTCACCATGCTGGGTGGCTCTGGCCTCCATGACGACACATGTGTGATGTTGTTGCTGCTGTAGGCCAGGAGCCACCACACTTAGCAGCAGTTCCTCCACTCTGGTGAGGTGGGGGATGTATGGCCACCCCACCACCTGTGGCAAGCTGTTGTCTGTGGATTTCAGACGCACGCCGCCGGACATGTCTAATTAAATCACTGCAGTGATGGTGTACCTGCTCATATGTCCGGTTATGCATGCCTATGTCATTTACCCGACGAACAAGTTCTTGCCACAGTGCAGTACGCTCCTGCTGGTGCTGGCTGGCCCTGGAAAACAGCAGGGTATAGTGCTAAACCAGGCTGTGGTGGATTTCCTGTTCCTCTGCGGCTGTGTAGGAGGGATTCCTGTGATGAGCCATAAGCCTGGAAGATAAGTAAACAATATGTGTGAGCAAGTCATGTGGCACACTTAATATTATACAGTACAGATATCAGTTAACTGCCATATATAGCATCTGTTCGTCTGTCAGAGGATACATACATTCAATACCACATATCAGTGCTCAGCCCACAACTGGCTGACAGTGCCTGACACACGCCATATAACACACCAGTATACACCAGTACTCGGCACACTGTTTGGTATCCAATGCACAGCCTTGCCAGGGGGGTACATATCAAGCTAATGCATGCAGAAATATGTCATCCATTGCAATGAATGTGAAGTACAGTTACAGTATAACCAGTAACCCACTCTATTCGTTGATGCCATACCCCTACCTAACATATGTGCAGAGGTGTTAATATAGCTGGCATACTGCTGTAACAGAGTATACATGTTGCTAGGTACACACGCAAACCCTGCATCACACATGTGATTGCGGACATGGTACAGGCATCATTACACACACATCAGACTTTCATACAACACACAAATGTATGCCAACACAGATGAGCATTTCCTGTGTACCTGACAGTACTGTGTGCCCCTACTTACAGATACCTATGCCTGAGGTATGTAATCTGTGCAGACTACAGGAAACACACAAGACAGTGTTACCAGGGAATGTGAACATACACCATACTGTGCTGTTTAGGCCTACAGCTTCAGGTGGTACAACAGTTCAAATGTCGGCTGGATTCACCAGCAGTACCACTTACTGAGCATACATGTATTGCTTCAGCCTATGATGGGACACCACAGTCATACACAAGGAACTACGTCACAACATATACCATCCTACTATGTCTGCATCCCAATAACTGACACATCTTACTCTGGCCTGTCTTGGACACAAACGACCATGACAGAAACAACCTCACACTAAGCTATCACACTGTTACAGACCTTGCACACATTCACTGTCACACTCATTCCACCTCACATAGCAGGTATTGCACTGTGTACATGTCTGTGTGCATTGTGTCATAAGTAGGTAATATGCTATTGGCCTTGGGGCCTACAGAAGGCTAGCCATATGCTACCCTGGCCTTTGACACAAATGTAATTAGATTTCGCTTCCTCCTGTCAACCGGATACACAGAGGTGATTCCCAGGGCATGTTACCTATCCCCCAGACAATCATCAGGGGTATGTATGACATCTGCTACTGAGGAGCCTTGTTTGTTCATGCTGGGTGGTTTACTCCAGAGTATGGCATATTTGCCAATAGGAGCCTATCCCTCCAGCATGTGCTGTTTAGTGAGGTTGCGGGGATTAGGGACCTAGGCCATGTAGCCCGGTGGGATTGTGAGGTGTTGACATGGTGGTTGTCTGACTGCTATGGGTGTGGCATACCTCTGTATGTTCGGCAGAGGTAACCTCTGGGTGGCCGGTATGCAATGCACTGTAGCTGTGGTTATGTGAGCCGGTCTGCATAGGGTATGTGTTTCAGGGCAGTATTACCCTTTGTGAGGTATGTCTGTGGCCTTTCCACTTGCTGTAGTTGTCATGTGAGGTACATACCACATGGGGCATTGTGATGAGTACAGGGGAACACTGACCTATATTTCCATACATGACACATCGTTTGTGATGACACATACCACGTAGACAGATTACAAGACTAGTGTGGCACTGTGAATATCAAAGGGGAGGCTACTGTCCACCTGTGTCCCATGTTCCCTTCTGACACCTTCAGTGTTAGTCAGGCAACCACCTATCTGGTAGTTAGTGGGTAAAGTGTTTTGGAATGGGGTATGGCACTGCAGTATCAACACTGGTGTTCAGTCCATGCCTTGGTCACCAGGCACCTGTTGCAATACGTCTGACCCTGTGTCTCCCTCTCTCACTATATATATATATATATATATATATATATATATATATATATATATATGAATATTTATATACATATATATTTATATATCACTCTATATATACACACACACACACACACACACACACATATATATATATATATATATATATATATATATATATATATATATACATATCTATATATATCCATATATATCCATATATATCTGTATATATCTATATATCTCTATATATATCTATATATGTATATATATATATATATATATCTATATATGTATATATCTATATATCTACATATCTATATATCTATATATGTATATATGTATATATCTATATATATCTATATAGATATATATATATATATATATATATATATATATATATATATATATATATATATATATATATATATATATATATATATATACATATATATGTATATATACATATATCTATATATATATCTATATATATATATATATATATATCTATATATATGTGTGTGTATATATACAGAATGCATTTTGCTGTCCTCAGGCCGTATAGCCCTAGCAGACCTCACTGGCTGTAACTCAGTTCCACAGCATTTAACCACCACATGACATATACCTGCACTGATTGCTGTTTTCAATGCCACACACTACAACCTACATAGATATGTGTACATAGAAACCTTCAAATACATATATATGTCCAGCCTTCACTAACAGTTGCAGTATGTCCCTTGCCCTATGCACATCTGTATATACATATAGATACAGACTGCTACCACATAAGGAGTGTTCACAGTATGTAGAGTACCCTTCAGACACATCATTCGGATGCCAGCAAATACATCAGTGTTACATACCTTACCTTTGTATTTCTCAGCTCAGTCTGTTGTACCTGTTGATGTTTTCTTTTTTATTTTAGGTTGGTGTCTTCAACTGCCTCTGTTTGTTTTTTTTGGTTGGTTGGTGTCTCCAACTGCCTCTGTTTGTTGTTTTTCTTTTGTTTTGGTTGGTGTCTCCAACCGCCTCTGTTTGTTGTTATTTATTGGGTTGGTGTCTCCAACTGCCTCTGTTTGTTTGTTTGTCTGTCAGTCTGTCTGTCTCTCTCGCTCTCTTTCTCCAGTTGCTGCAATGATATTATTGCATGTGTGGACAGCAAGTACAGGCTGCTTTTGTAGGTATCTGTACATGTGCATGTGATGGTCTTTGCACCAATCGGTGCCCACCATTTAGTAATTGCATGCAGCCTGCTGTGTGGTATTGCAGTTCTGACTGTGATTTCAGGACACTGCTATAAAATGATAGGTTAGGTAGGTGTAGGCCTTTCAGTTTTGCAAGGTGGGGACCATGCTTGTTTGCTGTGGACATTGTTGTGTCAGTCAGAAGGTTGGTATATGTCTCATATCTGAAGCTGGGTTGTAGCCAGTGAAATGCATGTTGTACTGAAACCTGACTGTTGCTTCTTCCAGTACACCCTTCTCAGTGTGTAAGTTTACTCACACCTCCTAATGCTATCACTGAATACATGGGAGTATGTACTTTCATTTGGAATTAGGGAATTAACTGGCATACAACAGTAGTTATTGTAATGTATTCCTATGACTTTCCTATTTTCCCTTTACGTTCACTCCTTGTAATGCATGTTATATTTCTTGATTGCAATGTATTCCTATGGCTTTCCTATTTTCCCTTTGCATTCACTCCTTGTAATGCATGTTATATTTCTTTCAGCACCAAGCTATTGTATATCTGCTGTGGCTTCGTGGTACATCATGCAGACTGGTGAGTCCAAGGTGTGGGGTTTGACACTAACAAGGGTATTTTGTTTTGCTGCTGAGCAATACAAGGGCCTTGTCATACAGAGTGACTAAGGCACTTTTAAGCATTTGTAAGCAGGTTTGCTCGGGTTTGCGTGACGCTTAGCAATGCTTAGCTAAGCGCACACAAGCTCACACTTGCGCACCCCTGCTAACTACTGCTTAAAAGTGCTTACTCCCGCTAACCCCCGCTCTAATTTCTTTTAAAGAAAAGAAAATGGGGAGATAGGAAAGTGGTGAAAAAGGGGGCACAGAGAGGGACAGACAGTAGGAAAACAAGCTCGGGATGTGCAGGAAAGGTGTAGGGAAGGCCCATAGCTGCCCATTTCTTTAACAGCAACAGCTGTGCATATGTTGAAAATTTGGAGTGAGTTTTGAGACCTTCCACCCCTGAGAGAGGGGTGAGGACAACATAGTTTGTTGCACTGCCAATTAGAATTATTGGTGTACCTGTCCTATGGACATGTGTGCAAAATGGGAAGCTATGTATGCGGCATAATTTTTTTTCAGGTACAGATTGCCCTTTTTTTTTTTTCAGGTGAGAGTGGTACTTGAGGTAGGGAAAGTAGGTATATTTGGGGAGGTAGGTTGTGGAGGTAAACAGACAAGACAAACAAGATGCATACAGGGGCAGAATTTGACACATGGGGTGGGTGAACACAATTGACGGGGAAGGTTGTTTGGAAATCGCAAGCCCATGAGCCCACAGATGGTAACAGTGGAACTGAGATCCCCACCCATGGGAAGTCACCACTGCACCTTCAGAGCCCCAGGGGTGGCTGTGCTGGGGGCTGAGTAGGACAGGCAGGCACACCCGTGAGACGTGCCACTCCCGCCTCAAGCTGGCATAGGGGATCAGTGACTGAACGCTGGATCTCCCTATGCACCACAGCCCAGACCCTTCAAAGGGTGACGGGTGGCCCTTCTCCACCCACGCTTGCACGGGGGGGATGAGCCCCATCCCCTGCAGTGCTTCCACCCAAAGGTGGCACAGGACCAACGGAGGAGGGGAGTCCGGGCTGGGCACCAGAGTCACTGGTGCCAGGTGCACTCACCAACTGAGGAGGGACAGGTGGGTCCGCTGGGACTGGCCTTCCTATACGTTCTGTGATTCATTACAATGAGTGAATGTAAATGGAAAATAGGAATGGCATAACACAAATCTTGTTCTGTGGATCTTTACCAGCAGTTGTTGTGGAATTGCATGACATTACTGTGAAAAGAGAACTAGCCATTCTAGCAGGAAATAATGTTACAGTAGCACTTTACAAATCCCATACAGTATCAGAGCAGGATAAACAATGGCATATTTGAATAGGGCATAGGCCATACTTCCCAACTGTGACTGCTTTTCAGGGATGTCCCTGATTCATAAACAAATGTTAGCTGTGTCCATCAGAATCCCTCTGAAAAGTACTGACATTAGGCAGAAATGTGGGGAATTACACTTAATGAATAATGTCAATAAGTAAGAGTACACACTGCTTGCCCGTCAGAAAAGGTGTATTAATATATATGCTCTGATACTCTCACAGTCTCAACTTAATGTCTGTAATATATTACAGGTGTACTTCACTTATATGTACCTTTCCCTGAGGCTGTTCAAATATATACCTGGGTGTATCAGAGGCCTGGCAGAGGCAGAAACACACAGGCATTTCAGCTTTTCTGCTGTTACACCCTTTGCAAATAGCTTTGGAAGGAGTCCCACAAGCATACCCTTATGTAGGAGTACAACACAGAAATATCAAAGGATGTAGTCATGTACTGGTAGCAACCAACTGTGACAATGCCATTGTTCCAGTGCAGAAAAGACCGGTGTGGTGCACAGACAAGGAATAATAGGCTAACATCTGGCTACCATCTGGATATGTCCACAGGTGGGAGCTACGCAGACAGACTACTTGCCTTGATAGACTAACAGGTACACAGCAACCCTGTATGTTCAGCATGATAAACATCACACAATAATATATAATGCTCTCTGTACTTCTGCACCCCTAACCAAAAGAACAATATACCTGTGTATTCAGGTTCTACCAAGGATGTAGGTAGGCATACTCAGTACTGAAATTTGTCCAGTTGTCTTGAGCAGCCTGTGCTAATGTCAACACAAATAACCAACAAACTGTTCAGAAGTGAGTTAATTAATATTTACAGTATAGTAGTTCACAAGCAGTTCATGTGACAGAAGAATACATTGCAATAACTATTTTTGTATGGCAGTTAATTGTCTAATTAGAAAATAAAGTACATACTCCCATGTATCTTGTGTAAGCATTTGGAGTGGTGAGTAAAATTCTACACTGACAAGTGTGTACCAGAAGCAGCAACATTCAGGTTTGAGTACAACATGCAAATCACTGGCTACAATCCTAGCTTCAGATATAAGAAGTATACCAACCTTCTGATTGACACAACGGTGTCCACAGCAAACAAGCATGGGCTCCACTTTGGAAAGCTGAAAGGGCTACGCCTACCTAACTTAGTATTTTATAGCAGTGGGCTGCTATGACAGTGAGTACTGCAATTACCACACAGCAGGCTGCATACAATTAGTAAATGGTGGGCACCAATTGGTGCAGAGGCCATCACATGCACATGTGCAGATATCTAGAAAAGCAGGCTGTACTTGCTGTCCACACATGCAATAATCTCATTGCAGCAACAGAGAGAGAGAGAGAGTGAGAGCGAGAAAGAGACAGAGATAGAGACACAGACACAGACACAGACAAAGAGACAGAAACAGAGAGACACAGAAAAAGAAAGAGCAACATCAACAGACAGAGAAAACCCAAACCAAAAAAAAAAATTATTTCCTTTAAAAACAGACGGAACAGAGAAATACAAAGGAAAGGTATGTAACACATATGTATTTGCTGGCATGTAGTAGATGTTTTTGAAGAGTACTCTACATACTATGAATCATCCATATGTGGCAGCAATATGTATCTATATGTATCTGTACATGTGCATAGGGCAAGGGACATACTGCAACTGTTTGTGAAGGGTGTGTGTATATATATATATATATATATATATATATATATATATATATATATTATATATATATGTTGTTGAAGGTTGTTATGTGCATATTTCTATGTAGGTTGTAGTGTGTGGCAAAGAAAACAGCATGCAGTGCTGGTATATCACATGTTGTGGTTAAACCCTGTGGGTATGCTCTGTCAGTTTTGCAGTGTTGCAGCCAGTGAGGTCTGCTAAAGCTACATGGGCTGAGGACACCTTCAATGCAGTCTGCACAACATGGTGCAATATTGTTACATAACTGTATATCTCACAACTGTCGCGTAATTGATATTCCCACCATGAAAAGTGGACTGTATATGTGCCTATATGTACATCTATATGTACAGCAATGGATGTTTATATGTATGTGTGTATGTATGTGTGTGTGTGTATATATATATATATATATATATATATATATATATATATATATATATATATATATAGAAAGAGACAGAGACATGGGGCATACTTACTGCAACAGGTTGGACTGAAGCTCAGTGTTGACACTGCAGTGCCATCCCTTCTTGCCAAAACACTGTACCCTTTAACTACCACATAGGTGGTAGTCTACCTAACAGCAAAGGTGTGATAAGGGAACATGGGACACAGGTGGACAGTAGCCTCCCCTTTGATAATCACAGTGCCACACTAGTCATGTACTCTGTCTACGTGGTACATGTCATCACAAAAGGTGTGTCATCTAGGGAAATATAGATCAGTGTTTCCCTCTACTCATCACACTTAAAACCCATTATAGAGTACAATGCCCCATGTGGTATGTACCTCACATGACAACAACAGCAACTGGAAAGGCCACAGACATACCTCACAAAGAGTAATACCAGCCTCAAACAGATACCCTATGCAGACCGACTCACAAAACCACAGCTACACTGTGTTGCATACCACCTACCCAGAGGTGACCTCTGCCTAACATACAGAGCTATGTCACACCCATAGCTGTTGGACATCCTCCACGTAAACATATTACAATCCCTCCCAGATACACGCTTCAGGGCCCTAAACCTTGTCAGCTCACTAAACAGCACATGCTGGAGGGATAGAGTCCTATCTCAGAGACATGCCATACTCTGGAACAAACCACCTATCAATAGTAAACAAAGTTCCTCATTAGCAATTGTCATAAATACTCCTGATAATTGGTTGGGAGATAGGAAATACACCCCGGGAATCACCTCTGTGGCTCTGGTTGACAGGGGCAAGTGAAATTAAATTACATGTGTGTCAAAGGCCAGGGCAGTATATGGCTAGGCTGCTGTAGGCCCTAGAGCCACTAGCATATTACCTACCTATGACATGATACACACACACATGTACTTAGTGCAATAATTGCTATGTGAGGTTGACTGAGTGTGATGGTGAATGTGTTGGTGAATGTGTGCAAGGTCTGTAAAGGTGGGATAGCTTAGTGTGAAATTGTTTCTGTCATGGTAGTTTGTGTCCTAGCTGTGATCCCAGCAAAAGATGTGTATGCTATTGCTAGGCAGAAAAAGTAGTATGGCATACGGTGTGATGTAGTCCCTTGTTGTTGACTGTGGTGTCCCATTGTAGGCTAAAGCAATACATGTATGCGTAGTGAGTGGTACTGCTGGTGAATCCAACTCCCATATGAACTGTAGTACTACCTGAAGCTGTAGGCTTAAACAGTACAGTATGGTGTATGTTCACATTGCTTGGAAACACTGTTTTGTGTATTCCCTGTAGTCCTCACAGATTACATACCTCAGGCATAAGGTTTGGTAAGTTGTAACACACAGTACTGTATGGTACACAGGTAAAGCTCATCTGGGTTGGCATAAATTTGTGTGTTGTATGTATGTCTGATGTGTGTGTAATTATGCCTGTACCATGCCCTCAATCATATCTGTGTTACAGGGTATACGTGTGCATCTAGCAACATGTATAGTCTAGTACAGCAGTATGCCACCTATATTAACAACTGTCCACATATGTTAGGCAGGGGTTTGGCATCAACGACTACTGTGGTATACTGGTAATACTGTAACTGTACTTTACGTTCATTGCAATGAATGACATCTTTCTTTATGCATTAGCTTGATATTTAACTCCTGTGGCTAGGTGGTGCATTGTGTCACATACAGTGTGCCATGTACTGGTGTATAGTCTTACATACTGGCTTCTCTTTGCTGCTGTGCAGAACATTGTTTGATATATAGAGCGTGCCAGGCACTGTCAGCCAGTTGTGGCCTGAGCACTAATATGTGGTATTGAACATGTGTATCCTCTGACAACCAATTGGATGCTAAATATGGCAGTTAATTGATATCTGTACTTTAGGATGTTAAGTGTGCCACATGACTTGCTCACACATCTTGTTTAATTGTCTTCCAGGAGCATGTCCCACCAAAGAAATCCATGTTATACAGCTGCAGAGGAAGCCAAAATACACAGCAGCCTGGTGCAGCACTACACCCTGCTGTTCTCTAGAACCAGCCAGGACCAGCATGAGTGGACTGCACTGTGGCAAGATCTTGTTCATCGGGTAAATGACATAGGCATGCATAACCGGACATATGAGCAGGTACGCCATCACTGCAGTGATTTAATTAGACATGTCCGGCAGTGTGCATCTGATATCCGTCGACAACAGCTTGCCACAGGTGGTGGGGTAGCCATTCACCCCCCCTCACCAGAGTGGAGGAGCTGCTCCTAAGCATGTTGGCTCCTGGCCAACAACAGAAACAGCAACTTACATGTGTCGTCATGGAGGCCGGAGCCACCCAGCATGTTGACATGGAGTGTGCAGGTAACATGACCTATCTATAGACTACTGTTACCTGTATTGGTAGATTATGCATATGTGAGATGTGTACTGTGTGTTTAGCAGTTGTGCTGCATAGTGTTGTGCAATACTGATATTTGGAATATAATCTGTACACCTGTGACTGTCGGCTGTTGTGCTACTGTAGTTAGCAAACTCACAGCAGCAATGGCACAGTTGTGGCCACTGACAAACTGTCTCATATTCTTGTAGGTCCCTCTGGTGTGACAGCAAGGCAGCCGGTCGATGCTGGTGAGTGTGTTATAATTTCAATATTGCTAATGAAATGTGCATGTCATAGGTGAGGTGTAGGCCATGTACATGTAACACACCTACGCATAATGCATGCTGTGCATGTTTGTTATGAGACTATGCACATCTCAGTAATGACAGTAGCTGCCTCAATCACATGCAATACACAGAGCATCACACACAATTGTGGCAACACCATACTGGACATTGGATAGGCATACATGTACACAACATACACAACTTTGTCGTACGCAGTACACCTTAACATGCTACACATAGCATATCCAGACACCCGCTGTAAGGTTACACTTCAGTATCCCACATGTCATCCACACAGCACACATAATATACCTGAGGGCTAGAGGCCTATCATCGGGCTGTGCAACACTCTTCAACACATAATACATTCATGTTAGTCAATGCTCCCTATTGGGCACCTTACAAACCCATGTAACAAGTGGCTGTGTAATTGTGACTGTAGCCACAGTACTGCAGTTCAGGTACAGCATGCTAGGTGGCAGTCTGGTACACATTAGTAGCCTTGAGTAACCACATGATGCATGATGATGATGGCTCATGGTACTATACCCCATACAGTTACAGTGACAGTACTACATATAATAGTCATTGCTATGCTAATGAGTGTATAGATCACATGACACACATTGGGTATGTGTGATGTTTAATGTTGCAGTCATGTTGTAGCATGCCATGTCATGGCTAGCACTGGCATGTCCACAATATGTCCTAAACTCACCATACCCACTGTACAATGGCCATGTTGAGCAATGGTATTCCATCATGTATACATGCACCACTCATCCTGTGTGTATACGTAGCATGCATGTGCTAAACCTGTTTCCACAATTATCTGCTACAGACACAGACACTGTAATCAGAAATGGATATCTATGTGACACACACATACACATCCAGCCATGTTATGTATACCTGTGAGGGATGGTGCACAGGACATTGCACACCTTTTAATACTTGCACAGCAATGTTGTTTCCATGTACACATTGCATTCCAGGGTGAGGCCAATCACTGAACAACAACACACATGCATCAAAGCCATGTATACTGTTATTAACATGGGCTGTCTGCACTCGCACTGCATGGTCTTGAGCAACAAACTTTCTGCATGCTGACGTGTGATATGACTGTTTGCCTTGTGATACTGTCACCCACCATCAACCACTATTAAGTATGTTTTGGATTGCTGGTGGTGTGTGTGGGTATATGCTGTAGTGAGGAGTGTATTTGTGTGCATGGGTTCATGTGTGCATGTGTTCATGTGCATGTGTGCATGTGCTCATATGTTCATGTGTGCATGTGTGCATATGTGTATGTGTGCATGTGTTCATGCGCTCATGTGTGCATGTGTGCCGACATCATGTACAGGTCATAAAGTGTGTTTCCTGTCTCCCTCCCACAGGTGCTGTGTTAGGGCTGGTTCACTGCAGCAGGGAAACTGATGTCACTGAGCCACATAGTGATAATGAAGATAGTTGTATTGAGGCACAGGCATGTTTGCCAGGGTCTGTCGTTGGGCCACCAATCGACAGTACACAGTTGTCCACCCCATCCATGAATACAGTCATACTGCCAATACATCCATCACCAATGCCCATAGCTGAGGGACAGCGTACAGTTGGCACTGGCCAGGACAGTGTGGTATCCATGGCACATGCATCCCAACACGGCAGCCATACCCAGATGTCTGGAAGGGCAACACATAGGCAGATGTCCAGGGGATCTCGTAGGAGCACTGCTGCTCATCATGCCACTGGCAGATGTGTCACAGGTCTGACAATGTAACGCATGTTCCAGGCTGTCATGGAGACACAGGCACATATGGAACGGTACACTAGACAGGGACTAAGGGCACAGAGGGCCCATAATGCCACCATCATTGACAGTATCCGTGACCTAGCAGGTGCCATCCGTCATTACACGAGGTCACTGATGGACATTGGGGAGAGACATTAGATATCCTCCTCAATGTCATGTCCATGTGTCAGGACAGTGCGGGACGGTTGAGATGTCGACGTGGACGTATGCCAGCAACATCAGCAGCTGGCAGTCACCGTGGACATCCCTCAAGACACAGCCGCTCCTGTAGTGCCAATACCAGCCCCAGCAATGTCAGGGGTGGGCTGTCCATGGAATGTCCTAGAAGACCATGTGCACGTATCTCTGGACAGTCCCAGCAGGGACCTGTGTCCAGTGTACATCCATCCACCTCTGGGGATAGTACCCAGTCTGGCTTAGTGCCTGATAGTGTCAGTAGCACTCCTGCCAGGCACAGGTACCGTATCCGTGGCAAGAGACAGTGATCTGTAAAGCCTCGCAGGTACAGTCTGTGGCTGTCCCACAAATACCCGTATATGGCAGCCACATGGTGGAACTGTGTGCATGCAGACACACACACATACTCCAGACACACAGGGCTAACACATACCCACACACATTACAATAACATTGGCCCATTCCAGTATTCCTGCCCCTCTCACACACACACACACACACACACACACACACACACACACACACACACACACACACACACACACACATAGATGTCAACTGGATGGCTCACTGTAGGCCTCTGGCGAACCAACAACACACCCTGTGCATATGACGAAACCTGTACCACCTCCTGTCATCTGTAACATCGATGCAAGAACAGACTACCATGGTGCTGATGCACAGGGTGTCTATATAGCAGTATAGCAATGTTAGCATGTTACAAAAAACTAAATCTGTTCCACGTCAAGCATATATGATGCACCGGCACAAAATAAATAAAAATGTCTCTTTATTCCACAACAGATTATAACAGGTTAAGCGCTTTCATCTATTTACTATAGACTTCTTCAGAACACTCTTAATTCAAAAAACTCAGCTTAAATGCATTTACCAATGACTCATTTCCATTTCATAATTAATGCAATTAAACCTTAAAGTGCACAGTGCATACTTCCCTTGCCCAATGTCTTATTAAAAATTACATAATAATAAAATCTTTTACAAATATATAATAAAATAATATAATAATATACATATAACCTTAATTACACAATTAATAAATAATACATATTTCCTCATATATTTACACTTTATAGTGTCATCTAGTTGTACCCTGAATAAAATATATTTTCTTCTCCATACTTGTATGTATAAAAAATGAAAAATATATTGTAAAATTATGTACTGAATACAATAATATCACCATACATAATGGTATCTATTAACCTACCCACTATTCTCTAAAATGGGTTTAATAGATATATGGTCATTGATACCTGGGAATACTGAAGCATTCAATTTTATCTGACACCTTGCCTCTTTCTCCCCTAATTTTTTCTTAATATTACCACCCCTAGGGTTATCTTTAATGACTTCTAAGATGCCAAAACAAAAGGATGTACAGTTCTTATTGGCTTCTAAATGTCTCCACAGTGCATTATTACTGTCCTCCTTTCTTATGCTATAACAATGATCATATATTCTATTTCTCAAGCATCTATCCCTTTTCCCTACATAAAAACAGGGACAGGATGTGCATTTTGCTAAGTATACTAAATGTCTAGTCCTGCAGTTGCCCTTTTGGAATTTAACTACTGTACTATCTGTATTTTGTAATGTGATGGTGGGGGTACTAGTACGAGTATCCAAATAGGGTATAGATTTTCTCTCCACATTAAAGGTGAACTTTAAATAGTCAGTCCTAGTGTTTTTTTTTAATATGGAAAGGGGACAGTAACAAGCCAAATGAGTTCAAGGAATATTTAAACACTAGGACTGACTATTTAATGTTCACCTTTAATGTGGAGAGAAAATCTATACCCTGTTTGGATACTCGTATC